>NW_004754921.1:661816-696816 GCF_000188695.1 Salpingoeca rosetta | reverse complement strand
CGCTGTCGTCCGTCGGGAACAACAACAAGTCCTCGCCAACGGGCCGCAGGGGCAGTGTCAGCAAGCTCACGTCCCGCAAGCAGCAGCGTGCCGCGCACAAGGTCTGGCCCCGTCGTGTGCTTGTGGTGTTCTGTGCTCTCTGTGTGTGTGTGTGTGTGAAAATTCAGAGCTCTTTCTGTTCCTCTACTTGCCTTCCTCACCACCATTCCCACCTTTCTGTTCCTCACGCAACCACCATCACCATGATCGCGTGCAGCCCGGGATCCCGTCACTGCCGATCCGCAACGAGACGCAGGCGCAGGTGCAGCGGGAGCGCTCACGAGTGAAGGACATTCGCGCAAAGGTCATGGCCGCACGCGTCATCCAACGCGCATTCAGGTCAGCGAGCCGCAGCAGTGCTACTGTTGTGGTGTGGATGTGTTTTTGGTGGCTAATGTGCGTGTGCGATCTTGTTAACTGTAGCTGTATTTGTGCTGTGCTTCTGTTCTGTGCGCAGCTGGTGCTCACTATCGTGCATTCTCTCCTGCACCATGACATCTTGCGCCTTCACCTCCTGCATCGTCATCGCCATCATCATCATCGTTGTGACCACTGCCAGGCGGTGGCTGTTCCATCCGGAGCGCCAGGTGCCGAGTCCCGTCCACTCGCCGCAGCGCCCGCGGGTAAGGGCATGGCACTCGTCGTGCTGGTGCTGGTGCTGGTGTAGACTGGTTACTCGTACTTTTTGCACTGCTCGCTTGCATTTGTATGTGTGTGTGTGTGCGTGTGTGTTTGACTCGGCTGTGCTTGCTGACGACACAGCCATTCTTAACTGTTGCAACAGGTGTTTGAGGGCACGGTTGGCTTCTCAGTGGACGAGAACGACAAGCGGCAACAGATTGCTGCGCTCACCATCCAGCTCGCCTGGCGCCAGTACATCGGCAGAAGGGTCCGTCGTCGCTGCCATGGCTTTGCGAAATTCGTGTGTGTGTGTCTGTGTGTGTCTGTGTGTGTCTGTGTGTGTCTGTGTGTGTTTGCTTCTGCCAGGTGTAACCGCCATGACATACTGCCACACACAATCACAACCATCTCAAACACCACCAAATCTCACACTACACTCCCCCTCCCCAATTGCAGGCTGAGCGCGAGGCCCGCCAGACATCGCTGAACCAGTCGCTCGCGCGGCAGATGGCGAGGCAGCGGCAGCAGAAGGCCGTCTACGACAGCACCGTGCCCGTCGTCCAGTGGAAGCCGGTGCGTGGCGGCGGTTGATGGTCGTGGTGGTGATGGATGGGAGGAGGATGAGGAAGAGGCTCTACTGCATGCCCATTCTTTGGTGCTGAAAGTGTCCCACTCACAAGCACACACACACACACACACACACACACACACACACACACACACACACACACACACACACACACACACACACACACACGTACGTTGTGTGGTGCAGACGCTAGCGCCGATTGTGCGGCCGCTCGAGTTCCGGTCGCTGCCATCCCCCGCCGTCACGTCGTTCACAATGGCGCTCAACACATACACGCAGCCGTTTGCCGATATCCAGGTCAGACAGAGATGCGCGCGCGCCAAAAAAAAAAAAAAAAAAAAGAAAAAAGAAAAAAGAAAAGGGAGAGGGGATCTAAGAATGTGCTGCTTGCTGCGTGCTGTTGGCTGATTGTTGTCGCTTGGCGAAAGTTTGGCTCGCTACTGGGTTGTTCTTCTCACGAGATCATAAACACACACACAAACACACACTCTCTCACACTTTCTCACCGCATGCACACGTCCCACTTTCCCTTTGCTCCCACTGCACCCTGCAACCGCCCAATGCTTCGAATCGTCAGCGGCACCGGCTGCAGCGGGCAGAGGAGATGCTCCGTCTTCGCCAGGAGGACGCCGAGCGACGACTCATGCAGACCGAGGAGAGGGTGAGCACGCCGTGTGTATCTGTGTGTGTGTGTGTGTGTTTGTGTGTGTGTGTGTGTGTTGTGTGTGTGTACGTTCGTACGTACGTACGTGCAAGCTCTGTGTGCGTGCCGCCACACCTTCAAATTGAACCACAACGGCACATTTAACCTTTATGCTCACCGTCGCTTCCTCTGCAGATGCGCTCCGTGCTGTCTCTCACAGCGCAGCGGCCAAGCACCGCGCTGCTCTGTGCGTTCTCCGCCAATGTCGCTGCCATTGCATTTGCATGCATTTGACTGCATGCACGTACATGCACGCCCTTGTTTCCACTGCACCACTGCCACTAAGCTTCATCTTACCCGCCACAAAAATATTCATTCTTCCACACGTCCTTCTCACCAACAACACACGCATGCAGATCCGGTAATTGAGAGCGACCACGAGGACGCGGTTGCGTATGAGCAATTCCAACACGATCTCCACCAATCACAACAACAACAACAGCAGCAGCAGCAGCAGCAGCAGCAGCAGCGCCGCACACGTGTGGATCCGCATGAAATTGTCCGCCAATATCAGGCCAAGCGGGGCATTGTTGCGTGACACGCGCTGGTGAATGGGATGGTTGCGCGCTCTGGTTGGCCTGCTTCTCGCCGCTTTGCGCTGTTTTGAGCGTTTCTGTTCTTGAATTGCCCCTTTGCTTGCTTGATGCCTTGCTTGCTTCCAATGCTCTGTGTTCTCTTCACCTCTTTAATCGATTGTGTTCATGTTCTTGCGTGCGTGCGTGCGTGCGTGCGTGCGTGCACGCCAATGTTCATGTCTTGCGTGTTTGCCTGTGGTCGCGTTTCAATGAATTGCCAAAGGCAAGGGTTACGGAATGCACGCACGTGGACACACATGTGAAAAGTTGTGATTTTTCTGGGAACGAAAGCAGTGGGGTTTCGGTTAACACAAGTCAGTCAGGTGATGAAGGATGATGAAACGTGCAGGCTAGGAATGGCGGCAGAGTACAACACAAAGCAGCACACAACACACACGCACACAATACACAATCAGAGCGTCCCAAAGTAAGCACGCTCATGCATCTGCGGGCGCAGAGAGCATTTGACGAACAAGTGCCAGGGTGACGCGAACACTGGTGGTGGCGCCAGTTCGATACAGCGCAGCCAGCAGGGCCTTTGAATACGCGCTGCTGCCGTCCAGCTGTTCAAAACGGAAAAGTGAAGACACAACACAGGAAAGAACGCATGGGTGACATGACGAAAACGAACACAATAGGTGAGACGGATGCGAACCCAGCGAAACCCACACCACACGCCACTGCCCAAACACCTTAAGCATCACTCCACGAATCATCATCACGATCACCCACACCACCACCATGACCAGAACACACGCGAACGCACCAAGATCTGTGTGATGATGCCTGTGTCCTCTTGGCGGGTAATGTGCACGTGGCGCCTGGAAGAGGTTCGCCCGCTCAGCACAGAGAGCTTCACCTCCACCGCTGTCGCAGAAACAGACTTCGCAAGTAAGGTAGGGGGAGGGGTGTGGTGCAGGATGAAGTGTGAGTAAGATGGGTGAAGGTGAAGGCGAAAGCGGTGCATCCGAATTGTCGGTTAGCGTTCCGCAAAGTACACGAGCCGCCAACACTAAATAGCAACAACAACAACAACAACTTAAACAACAACAACAACAACAACTTAAACAACAACAACAACTTAAACAACAACAACAACTTAAACAACAACAACAACAACTTAAACAACAACAACAACAACAACAACTTCAAAACAGCAGCACCAGCAAAGTTTAACGCACGAGAATCTCTGCGCCGGCGAGTTTGCTGACGGTGCTGACGGCTGCAAGCACATCTGCCCGCTTCTGGTTGAGCGCGGCCGCCACGTGTCCTGCACACGCCTCCACCTCAGCTGTTGATGTGCAGAACCAAGTGGTGGGCGCTTGTCGTGAGATTCATCGGAACAGCGGCGATAGAGTGGTTTGGACATGCATGGGTGGCAGCACGCAAGGCGCTGGCATGATGCCAACATGTGCAGCGTTTCAGCAAACCGTCAACTGCTCCAAACTCCACCTTGCAGTTGTTCCTTGCGCGTGGTTGCTTGTTGGAGTGTGGCCTTGCACGCCTCAACTTTATCGCTGTGCACACGCGCGAAATCCCTCTGCTCCTCAATACGCTGGCGACACGTGTCCACCTGCGACTGCAACGACTCCACATTCTCCTGCAGTCCAGGGTGCACCATGGCGGCAACGGACACGAGAGTCAATGAGGAGGCACACATGCTCGGGATACAGCACGTCATGCTTGAATGATTTGTTGTGATAAATGCACGCGTGCGACCACTCTTCATCCACTCACGTGTGAGAGCGGCTGCGAGTTTTCTTGTCCAAGTCGCTCTTGCTGCTGTCGCAAACGCTCCCGTTTCTAAATCATGGCGTGTTGATGCAATTGAAGTTTTCGGTGAGCGTGCACCGTGGGATTTGAGCGCGATAAAGAGACGTCGGTTATTCACACATGCGAATGGCGGTATCACAGTAAACAGTGACTGTTCGTTGCCATGCCCTCACCTCCTGTACACGTTGCTCCAATGCCTTGAACTTTTCCATCATTGAAAGTGCATCCGCGCTTTGTTGCTGTAATGGCGCGATGGGGGGTGTTGAGTGGATCAGCAAACGCACAAATCACACACATGACGCATAACACCCGCCATCATACGCACTGCGCAAGCCCACGCTACACCCGCTCCCCAACTCCACGCGCGCATGTCAAACACACTTGGAATTCGTCTCGCTTGTCCAGGACGGCGTGTGCTGTTTCCTGGATGGCGTCTTGCAAGTCTCTGTTGGCTGCCTTGATGCTCTGCACTTGCGCCTTTGTCTCTGTTTTGTCCTCTTCACTCACACCGCACGCTGGCGTGGAGCCAATCTCGTACGTTCCCAGCTGTTGTGTGTTGAAAATAGATGGAGGCGAGCAACACAACAGTCAGTGCAGACAAGAACGAATGCAAGCGTGTGATGGGAGGTGACACGATAACATCGTAATGGACGCGTGACTCCTCACACCTTGTCCAGAAAGCCAGCTTTTGTCTTCATCTCCACAAAGTTGAACTTGAGCTTGGACATGTGATCCTGCATTCCAGAAGAAGGAGGGGGTGTTTGTATATCAGTGAGTGTAGCGCTGTGTGTATGTGTCCACGCGTGTAAGTGGCACTGTGTGTGGGCATGTCTATGTGAGCTTTACCTTGGCCATTTGAAGTTCAGACTCGATGTTCTCGTCACAGTCCTCTGCGCGGCGAACGCTCTCTGCAAAGTTGGGCTCCGCCGCATTGACATTGTCAATGAGCCTGGTTGAGAACACTCAGAGAACGTGAGGTGGCCATTGCCGCGTGACCAAACAGGCACACATGCAGAAGACGTCCGATGCACCACACACACACAAATGTACGCACGCAAACACACACACACACACATGTACGCACAAATGTACGCACATGAACACACACACACACACACAAATGTACGCACATGAACACACAGCCACACACATACACACACATACACACACAGCCACACGTCAACGCACGTCTGCATCGACGAGGCGACCTCCATCTTGCTTGCTTGGTCTCAATTTTGAAAAGTTGGCGGTTGAGAAAATGATGATTTTCCATATCTTCACGTAATCTTCACCAACAGCAACCAACCAAACAACCAAGATGGACGAGGAAGCGGTGCGCACTCTGCTGGCTGAAGGCAACATCGACGGCCTTGTTCAGCACTGCACCGACATTGAACTGGACGTGAGTGTGTGTTGGAGAAGAGGGGGTGGGGGCTTATTGATGGAGAGAAGGAAGAAGGGTACAAAGAGAGAGTGTGTGTGTGATGAGCTCAGAGAAGGGAGAAGAATGCATCTGCGTGCCGTGTCCTTCATTTCACACCACAGCTCAATTGTTTTGACTGCTCGTTTTCTTCTTCACATCAACACACGACAGGAGAAGAGCTCACCAAAAGGCGTGGCGCCAGGCAACGTTTACTTGGTCCTGCTCCTGGCCCACCTCATTCAACATGATCTGTGAGTAGAGAACTGTGCATCTGTGTGTTCTGTGTGTTCTGTGTGCGTGTGTTGGGGGGGGGGGCCGCCTTGTCGACAAAAATGCTGCTCATGCTTACTTGTCCCTCTTCGACATCCAACCCATCAATCATTGTCGACAGGAGTTCCGCACGGTTCTTGTGGAAGAGAATACCCCAAAGCGTCAAGCAGGTGTGCTTGTAGTTGCTGTGTATGGTGTTTGTGTACACGTGTGCGCATTTGCATGTTCTTGAAGGCTGAGGTGTGTTGAGCTGACGCTGCACACCCAACGCTTCGACGTGCGTACGCCACCCAGGAGTGCCCCGAGTTGATTGCTGCGTGGCAGATTGGACAGGCGTTGTGGAAAGGCATCTCGCCCAGAGATGCGCTCACAGCATACTCCTGGAATCCACTCGCCACAGCGCTCGTCGCAGAGCTCAAAGGTCTGTCATAATTGTGTGCTTTGTTTCGTGTTTTGTTTCATGTTGAGTGTGTTTATGTTTGTGCGCGTGTGTTTGTGTACGTGTGTGTGTGTGTGTGTGTCGGATGGCGAGACGCTGTTTCGTGTGCTTCGTGCTGTAGAATGCCTTGTGCTGCTGCCTTGTCACTTGTGTGGTGTGAACCATGCGATGCGATGCGATGCGATGCGATGGGGAAACAAACAGAGGCGATTGTGACGCGGGCATTCAAGAAGATGACCAAGGCATATGCTACAGTGGACATGGACACAGTCTTGAGGAGCACCGGCATGTCGGAGGCAGAGTGCATCAAACGTATGCCTCTGCATTGCGTGTATGTGCGTGCTTTTGTGTATGTGTATGTGTACCTTTTGTTTGTTGTTTGACATGGCACGGCAGCTCACACATCTTCCGCACTGCATCACGCATCATGTCCAGATGCAACGACGGTGATGCAGTGGGAGTATGATGCACAGGCACGCGCGTTCACCGTGAAACGGGAAGGTGAGGGCTTGACACCATGCATACCTGCTTGCCTTGTTCTGTTTTGTCAGCTGATCATTGCTTGCTGCTGCAGTTCTTTGCTTGCTGCTGACGTTTGCTTGCTGCTGCTTTTCCATCTCACCCACTCTCCTTCGCTCCCTCTCAGAAGAGGGGACAGATAGCAAGGCAACAGGAGCAGCAACCCTGCTCACAGACAGCGGACTGGCCGCCCTCACAGAGACGGTCGTCGCACTCGAGGCGTGAAGCAAGGATGAAGCAGGAGGAGCGAAGCAGAAACGTTTGTCGCAGGAAGACACACACAACACACACACACACACACACACACACACACACACACACACACACACACACTCTCTCTCTCTCTCTCTCTCTCTCTCTCTCTCTCTCTCTCTCTCTCTCTCTCTCTCTCTCTCTCTCTCTCTTTGTGCCTTTGTTTGTATGGGACGGGCCCAATTCGTAAGGGAAGAATAAAGAATTTTGCAGCAGGCGAAATGCGCCAAGAAGAAGCAAAGCAGAAACACAAACACACAACAAAGGCAACCACCCACCACAGCACCTTCTGTCCTTCTCTTCTGTCCTGATGAGGATGAAGTGGAAGGGAGCGAGAGGAAGGGGTGTCATGGGACGGCGGCTGGCGATCGCCATCGCCCTCCTCTTTGCTGTAACAGCCACCGTTGCCACTGTATGGGGTCCACACCAAGCAGGTAACAAAGGGCGAGAGACAACGGAGGGGCGATCGCGCGATGGGAGGGTCTGTTGTCTCTTGTTGTGTCGCGTGCTTTTGGAGCTCACACTTGCGCTGTGTCACGCGTTTCGGTCTTCAGGTGCCGTGGGCGAGATGTGCAACAAGGGAGGAGGAGGAGGACAAGACTGTGCACAGGACGGGAGCGAAGTGTGCCAGAGCGGCTCGTGCGTGTGCGCCGCAGGTATGTCAAATGCCAGCATGCAGGCACACAGTTGCGTGGTTGCGGACAGATTTGGGATGCGTGGGTGGATGCTGTGGGTGAGTGAGTGACGGTTTGGTGGCTCACTTGTAATGGTGTGTGTGTGTGACTTTGCAGGGTATGGCTACACGGGTGACGATTGCGTTGAGTGCGGGTTTCAATTCTACAAGTCCTCCGCCGGTGATGAAGCGTGCAGCGAGACAATTCGGTGCGACAAGGGCGAACGGTGGTTCAAGCCATCGAACACCGAGGACGCCACGTGTCCAGGCTGCCAATCGGGTGAGTCACACCGCGTGGATCGCTGCATCACCACCTTGTATTGCATGCAGTGAAGAATGCACTGCTTTCATCCTCTGTTCACACATCGTCGCGTGTCTAACAACATCATCACGCCATCATCAGGCAAGTATCAGGACAAGACTGGTCACCGCGACACGCAATGCTACGACCCCTCCACGTGCGAGGCTGGGAAGTACGTGACGCAGGAGCCCAACACGAAACAGGACCGGGAGTGTGGCCTGTGCGAACCAGGCAAATACACCGCCATCGCCAACCAGCCAAGCTGCAGAAACTGTCCCGGTGGCAAATACCAGAACGCCGAAGGGCAATCAGGTATGTGTGTGTGCGTGTGCGCCCTCGATCTGTGTGTAGTGTCGGTCGTGTGCTGTCTCTGCCCGCTTGTCTTTTCCCTCCGAATGTGCTCACACCTCCACCATTCACGCCGCCATGCAGGATGCAAAGACCCGACCGTCTGCATGCCTGGCGAGTACATCAAATCTGATCGGACCCCTACCACGAACCGATACTGCTTCAAATGTGTGGCCGGCACATACATCGAGACAAGGCAGGCTTCAGAGTGCAAGACGTGCGACAGCGGGAAGTACCAAGACCGTGATGGTCAAACAGGTGAGCTGTGGCTTCAACCGCAGTGGATGCGCCGTGACTGATGTGTCTGACTTTGCGTGTAAGGCAATCCTCGTTTGCACCCTGGAACCCACCAGCGCACTCACACCTCCCCACATCTTACCACCCATTTCCAGAGTGCAAGAACTGGCGCACGTGTGGGCCGGGAAAGAAGTGGAAGGCTGGCTCAACTACCGATGACGCAACATGCCCAAACTGCGGGCCAGGTGTGTGTGCGTGTGTGCTTGTTCTTCCACGTTCCCTCCTGACATTCGTGCGTTTCATCTCCACCCCTTCTCATTCCTCAACCCACCCATCTTCTTGGCTCGCACCGCTCCTACTAGGCAAGTACCAAGACGAGACCGGCCACCAGGAAAAGTCGTGCAAAAAGTGCCCAGAAGGAGAGTTTCAACCTGGCAGTGGCGCCTCAAGTGAGTGCTATCATTGTGTGCGTGTGTGCGTGTGTGCGTGTGTGTCATGTGCACATAACACTCGACTGCTTGCATCTCGTGTCTCTCTCGATCTGTTTCTGTGAGTAAGCGGAACCAGCACCATTCCCTTCTTACTCACATGTTTGTGTCTGCTTTCCTCGCATTGTGTCACTACCCAAACTCACACAATATCATCAAGGCTGCGAGGCGTGGATGACCTGCGGACAGGGGCAGAAATGGACCAAAGGCTCCGCAACAGAGAACGCGGGATGCTTGCCATGCGGATCACGTAAGCGGCAACCCCTGCAACTGCAATGTCAAGGACAGAATGGTCATGGCTGCAGCGTTATGTGGTGCAGTATCCTCTCCCCCCTCACACGCCACCTTATCCCTTCCCCCTCCCCCCCTCTTCTCGCCGACACCGTTCCTCTGACCCTTCAGAGGAGTACCAATCCAAGATCGCCCACCAGGACAAGTCGTGTGACCCCTGGACAACGTGCAGCAGCGGCTACTACGTGACCGCCGACCCCACCTCCTCATCCGACAGGACTTGCGACAAGTGTGATGCCGGCACATACGGCGACGCCATGAACGCAGACAGCTGCAAAGGCTGTGGCACAGGCAAATACCAAGATGCCTCTGGCCAAACAGGTATGTTGAACTGACTCGATGCCGATGCAGCGCGTCGCTCATGTCTTGTGTTGTTAGCCTTGTCGTGCGCTTCTCTCATGTCCTCCTTGCCTCATTCCTCTTCTTCTTCTCCCACTCCCTCTTGAATGTCACTCCAGACTGCAAGGAGTGGAAAATGTGCGGCCAGGGCGAGAAATGGACAACGGGATCATCCACAGAGGATGCAACGTGCTCGCCGTGCAGTACACGTGAGTCGAAGACAGCAACAAGGGTGAACATGGGACACCGTGATCATATGGTGTGCACGCGCTTGTGCCATGCATGATGTTGGGTTGTGCTGTTGTTGCATTTCTTGACGAAGCACGCTGTTCTTTGCACAAGCACTTCAACTCACTCACTCACTCACTCACTCACCCACTCACTCACCCACTCACTCACTCACTCACTCTCCCTCCCTCCCTCCTCACTAACTCACACGCACACACGCACGCTCGACGTCTTTTCATTCCCACACTGTCACACCACGCATTCCTATTGTGCAGTTCACTACCAGTCCAAGACTTCGCACCAGGACACCTCGTGTACCTCGTGGTCCACGTGTGGCCCGGGGTATGAGGTGACCATCGAACCGACAGCCAGCAACGACCGCTTGTGTGCAATGTGCGATTACGGGCACTACCAGGATGGCACGAACCAGCAGGACTGCAAGCCGTGTGATCCTGGCCAGCACCAAGACGAGCGCGGGCAAACAGAGTGCAAGGCATGTGGTGCAGGCAAATACCAGGGCAGCTCTGGCGAGAAAGGTGCGGGGCAAGGTGGTGCTAGCGATGAGCTGCACCCGTGGCGATGTTGGGGCGTTTTCTGGCTGTGTTGCCCACCTTCAACACCTCGTGCACATCTTACTCACATCCGTCTTTCTCCCTCCGCACGTTTTCCGACAGACTGCATCACATACAGCACGTGTGATGCAGGAACCAAGTTTGTCACTGGAACCACGACGGAGGACCGCACATGTGTACTGTGTGAAGCAGGTGGGTTGCACCTGTGCTTCTCGTATCTCTTTGCCGCTGTGTTCACGTCTCTGTTACACCCTTTGCTTGCTTGCTTCTTCCCCTCGCATGCCACTCACACTAGGTCGTGCTCCTCATCTTGTGCATTGCCTGCAGGCAAGTTCCGTGCCGATACCGGCCACAGGCTCTCGAAATGCGAGGCGTGTGCCGACGACACGTTTCAATCGGACGAAGGACAAAGCAGCTGCATGGTGTGCAATGAGTGCGATCCTGGATACGTTATTGACCAGGATTGCACACCAACAAGCGACCGCACATGCAAAGGTGCCGATGGCGTTTGGCGATACCAACTGCTTGCATGGTGACACGTTCGCTTGCCTGCAAGCACGCTTTTGCCTTCTTCTCATCCAACCGCCCTGTATTTCACTGCAGACATTGCAAAGCCCACCATCGTGCTGCGGCGACCAGACAACAATGAGGAAATTCAAGACACATATGTGGTCGAGGCCACGTTTGCCTTTGATCCCCCGATCTTCACGGCGACAGACACGGCGGCTGGCACCGTGACGAAGACGCCACCACCCAACATCGACGACATTGACACGAGTGAGTGCGTGAATGCCGTGAATAGATGTGGTGCCCTTCTGGGTGCGGTTGATCACTCGCTTCTTGGTTTGCACTGCATCTTGTTGCATCTTGTTCTCACACGGATCTCACCTCACACACACACACACATACACACACGCACACACATACACACACGAACACATACACACACACATACACACGCACACACATACACACACACAATACGCATACTACACCACACGCACAGGCACCGTGCGGTCTGACCAGATGCTGACGTACAAGGCGACGGATGCGAACATGAACACGGCAACACGTGACATCACCGTGGAAGTCGTGGACACGACAGGGCCCGCCATCACATTTGACCCTGCAGTGCTGCAGCTGGAGGCCGGGGAGGAGGTGATGCGCAGCAACTTCACGGCCGGCGTTTCCATCGTGGACCGCGTGGACGGAACACTGGGCATCAACCTGCTGGAATACGATGCCAGCGACGTGAACGTGAACACGCTGGGCATGTACGAGGTGGTGTACACGCTGTCTGCACCCGACTCGAACGACAACGAGGCGCCGCCCACCACACGCACAGCAGCCGTCGTCGACACCCTTCCCCCAGTGAGTTTGTGTGTGTATGTGTGTGCCTGTGTGTCTGTGTGTCTGTATGTGTGTGTGTGTACATGAGTGTGTTTTTGTTGTGTTGCGTGCCTTCATCTATGTGGACACTCACTTCCCCCCTTGCCTCCGTTTCTCCTTACCTCCGAGTCTCCTCGCCTCCCATTCAACTCTTTTATCTGTTTACTTCCTCACCAAACCCTGTCACACATTGCCAATCAATCACAGGTCATCACCATTGGTTTTGGCGACCGCAACGTGTCGGAACACAACGTGGTTATCCACGAGGCGGCAACAGAGTTTATCTTCCCGAGCCAGTCTGCATTTGATACATTCGACCCCGCTGTCAATGGCGGTGACGTGCGACGCAACGAAGAGCCGGTGCGTTGTCGCTCTTTTCCTGCGTCTTCCCTGTCGCTGGTGTGTCTTGACCACGTCATGCACCATTCCATCGCTTCCATTTCTCCCACTTCTCACTCCCCGTCTCACACACACTTTCTCCTCACCCTCACATTCCCCCGTCTCACACACCCTTTCTCCTCACCCTCACATTCCCCCGTCTCACACACACTTTCTCCTCACCCTCACATTCCCCCCCCACACCCACACACACACACCCCTGTTCGCAGACCTTCAGCTCGGTTGTGGACGACGGCACGCAGTTCACGTTCACGTACACGGCGACGGATGCATCGGACAACACGGCGATGGTGGTGTATGTGATTGAGGTGCGGGACACGATGGCGCCAACCATCACCATCAGCGGCGAGCACAACATCACGCACGAGGCCGGGACGGAATATGTCGATGCAGGAGCAACAGCAACGGACCTGCTCGAGGATGCGATTGGGCGCGGGGTGGAGGTGGTGGTCACCAACAACGTGTTGAGCAAGCCGCCGTCTGTGCCCGCGGTGTTCACGGTGGAGTACGACGCGTGCGACAAGGCCGGCAACTGCGACGCCATCAACCGCACCGTGCACGTGCTGGACCGCACGGCCCCGAGCATCGAGCTCATTGGCGACGCGCTGCTGGTGGTGGAGGCCGGCAGCAACTTCACCGACATCGACCCTGGCGTGACGCTGGCTGATCTGTACTACGACAACGCCGACCTGACGCTGGTGATTGACGATGGCGGGTACGAGGCGGCGCCAACCGCCACCCCGGTCTCCTTCAACGTCACATACACGGTGACAGACCCGTCCCGCAACACGGCCAGCGTCACGCGCACCATCACCATCATCGACACAACGCCGCCAGACCTGCGTGTCAACGGGAACCTGAGCGTGACGGTTGGCGACGGCGTGACGTGGGTTGAGCCGGGCATTGCACGTGCATACGACATTGTTGACCGCGATGTGCGATCGCGTGTGGTGGCGACGACGCAGCTTGAGGAGGCCGGCGTTGTTGTTCCCACCATGTGTGCGTACTCGTCTGCGCGCGCGTTTGTGCCGCCGCTGTCGCCGCGCGTGTGGTCTTCACCTCGAATGGACGCGGTGGAGTCGAGGGCGCCGAGCGGCACCGTGTACCGCATCAACTACACGGTGGCGGACGCAGCGAGCAACGTGGCGTTTGTGGAGCGCGTGGTGCAGGTTGCAGACCCGACGCCACCCTCGCTGCAGCTGCTTGGGGACCGGGTGCAGGCGCTGGAGTACGGCCCAGATGCGGCGTTTGTTGAGGCGGACGGCGGCGCAGTCTCTGCCGACACGCACGACGGCGACCTGAGCGGGGACGTGTGCGTTGGCGTGAGCATTGTGACGCGCGACGCGAGCGGCGTTGTTGCGCCAGGCGATGTTCGCAGTATTGGCGAAGCTGCCATCACCTACGTCCTCTCGCTTGCTCGCAACGCATCCACAACAACAGCACCACCTCCCACCACTTCCACCGCTTCCACAACTACGATGAACGCAGACACAAGCAACAGCAACAGCAGCAGCAGCACAGCGACAACGACCACTGCAGCTGGGACGACAGCTGCGGATATGTTTGGGCTGGACGCTGCTGTGGCGTCGGCGGAGGTGGGCACGGTGTATGTGCTGCAGTACAGCGTGCACGACCGGGCGGGCAACGCCGCTGTTGGTGTGCAGCGGGCGGTGGTGGTGGTGGACACGACGCCGCCCGAGGTGACGCTGTATGGCGCGGAGGAGGTGCACGTGCCGTATGCGACACGGTATGTGGAGGCCGGGTACAGCGCACAGGATGTGCACGACGGCAACGTGACGTCGCAGGTGGTGGTGAGTGGGGCCGATGCGATTGACGTGCACGTGGCGGGGACGTACGAGATTGAGTACGCGGTGACGGATGCGAACGGCAATACGGGTGTCGCGGTGCGGACGGTGGTGGTTGAGGCGCTGATGCGACCGGAGCGGGCGGACCAGGTGGTGGAGCTGGTGCTTGCAGGCACGGCGGAGTCCATCTTTGGCGGCGACGTGCAGCAGCTGGAGCGCGACCTGGAGGAGGCGCTGAATGTGGACTTTGTGGTGGTGTTTCTCGTCTACGACAAAGCCCTCGGTCGCCCCACCACCGACATCAACACAGTCCCACAGCAACAACAAGGGAGGAAGAGAAGGAGAAGCAGCGGTGGCAGCAGCCGTGACAGCGACAACAACGACAACAACTACAGCCACAACGACAACGCTGGGATCCGTGGACGGCGTGGGCTGTTGGCGCAGCCATCGACGGTGGTCGAGTTTGGGGTTCGCAACGGCACCAGCTTGGAGTGGGTGCCTGCCGACATCCTGCTTGCTCGGTTTGAAGGGCTCGAAACCCTGGCAGCGACTCGAATCACGTCTGTTGCCAGCGCTGCCAAGCGCGGCGGTGGAAGCGATGGTGGTGCTGTTGCAGGCGCCGTCGTTGGCGTGCTGTTAGTGCTGGTGGTGCTGGTCGCTGCCGTTGTTGTGTACAAGCGCCGGCCTGACCTGTTCAAGAGGAGCAGCGAGCCCAAGGACTCGTTCTCGGGCAAGAACACGCTGAGCATGGCACCTGGCCCGTTTGAGTTCCGCAACGGCGATGCAATGGAAATGACGGCTGGCACAGTGATGAGCACAACAGCGGGCGCCGCCGCCGCCGCCTCTCGCATGAACGGCGCTCGCAACCAGCTGTCCTCGGACGGGCACGTTGGCCAGCCCAACTTCTCTGACGAGTCAGACCACGACGACCCCTACAACAGCAGCAGCAGCAGCAGCGATGACGATGTTGGCGGCGATGGCTACGGGAGCGACGACGACACGGGGCCTGCCGTGTCAGAGGTGCGGTTCGCAGCGGACACGGGTGAACTCAGGCTGCTGGCATCGCGGCACAGCGGTGTGGAGCTGTACAGCGACCTGTGCTCTGCCAACGAAAGCAGCACGGACCCCAATCCAAAGACAGCGCCACCGGCCGGTCTCGTGGATGTCACGGAAACGCTGCGGGCAGGCGCGGCCACCACGGCCCATGTGCCCGAGCTCAACCTGTATGAGGATGTGAGCGAGACTGCACCTGTGCCCCCGTCACCGGCGCCTGTGCTTCCGCCGCGTGTTGCGCCTGCAGTGACGGACGACACAGACAACATGTACGACGTGCCCAAGAAGGAAGCTGTGAAGCCGAAGCACCCACCAGCGGGCGAGGCGTTGTATGAGGACGTGGAGGCAACGGGCAAACCCGTGGCCAGTGCCCCGCCGCCAGCAACCGCAGTGGCGTCAGAGGTTGATGACATGTACGACGTGCCACGTCGTGAGCCACGCGTCAAGGCTGGTGCGACCACCACGACACAGGCGACACCTGCTGCTACGACTGCGGACGTGGAAGATGACAACATGTACGACGTTCCGAAAGCGCGCGCGACATCTGGAACAGCTGCGTCGGCGGCAGCGCAGCAGCGGGCCGTGGACTTTGCACCAAGCCTGTACGAAGACGTGGACAGCCCCGTCATGCAGAGCAAGCCCTTGGGCCACACCGCCGCCACCGCTTCCAGCACCACCGCTACGACGGCAACGGGTGGCAGTGCTGGATCGGGAAGCGTGCGGAGACTGCCGCAGCCGCCGCGTGCTGCAACCGTTTCTTCAATGCCGACGGAAGCGCCGTCAAGCGCAGGCACGCAGGTGTACGAGAACCTGAAAGGCGAACCCACCGGGCAGGAAGCCGGTGCCAACCTGTACTCCGTGCCGCATGTGGCGCCTGCTTCCGGTTCAACTGCATCTTCGTCGCCATCAACGCTTGCACCGCCATCATCGGCAAAGTCGGCGACAACCACCCGCTCTGCAAGTGCGCGGCAGAGCAGGCCAAGCACGGACGGTGCTCATGGTGTCGGGAAGGCGTCTGCATCGACCAAGGAGCGTCGCACGCGCGCGCCCACAGCCACGAGCAAGCCCGACACCGTGAGACGCAGCAGCGGTAGCTCAGCGGCCGAGATCAGGCGATCGACGCTGCGGGCCGAGGACATGGCCAGCGAGATGGCGCAGAGTCCAGCATACCTGAATGCCGGTGCACAGGCTGGATTTGTTGGGTTTATGA
This sequence comes from Salpingoeca rosetta, assembly GCF_000188695.1. Lineage (NCBI taxonomy): Eukaryota > Choanoflagellata > Craspedida > Salpingoecidae > Salpingoeca > Salpingoeca rosetta. The sequence continues at coordinate 680,280 of NW_004754921.1, read as the reverse complement.
ACCGCAAGGAGGTGGAGGAGTTGCTGAGTGGGCGCGAGCAAGGCACGTACCTGTGGCGGCTGAGCAGGAACGCCCCGGGTGCCGTGCTTTCGGTTCACGGGCGCCACATTGTGGAGCACCACGTGTTCACGCGAGACGCGTCGAGCGGTGCAATTGTCATGAACATGAAGCCGCTGTCCACGACATGCACGACCCTCGACGATGTTGTTGCGCTGCTCGGGCGCAGCACGGAGCTCTCCACCGTGCTACTGAAAGAGCCCGCCGTGCCAGGTCTTTCCGAGGTCACGGCTTCCGAGGCATAACACGCACACGCTGTGTTGTGCTGTGCTGTGTTGTGTTGTGTTGTGTGAATCGTTTGAGGATACATACTGTTCGTTATGTTGCGTTCCATCACTTTACTTAACTGCCGTGTTTGGCTTTTTCAGTTATGTGTGCCACGCGCCTTTGGCTCCATTTTCCTTACGCCCAGTCCATGTTCCGCGATTTGTGGCGCGCTTGCCCCGTCTTGGTTACATTTCTGTGCTGCTGCCATCCCGGCCCTTAGTGTTTCTCGCTCCTGCTCATTCCTTTGCACCTCTTCTGTTATGTGCAGCTTCCGCCACATGATGTGCCTGTCATGTTACTGCCCGAGCAACGCGCGAACCGTGTGTTACCGTCCTATGCGTTTGTGTGCTTGCTTGACTTTTCGTTGGGTGTGAGAGCTGCTGCTGACTACATACACTTCCTACAACTGGCCCGCAGTGCTTGAGGTGGTGGGGTGTGACATGCGCGTGTGCTGGTGCTGTGCTGATGCTCATGTCGCAACCACACACAGACACAACCAAGCCACCCCCAACCACAAACACAAACACAAACACAAACAATCACCTGTCAAAATTGACAGGCGGGTGTGGAGGAAGGACTGTTCGTGAAGCCCAAATGTTGCACCCATGCGAACAAAAAAAGCAGGCGAGCAGCGATGATGATGACGGGAGTGTGCTCTGCTGCGTGAGATGACGAGGGGACACGCTGCCTGGCTCACATTGGGTGCGCACAGGCAGTGCAGCCCCGGCTTTAACGTTCATTTACCTCTCGCACCGTGTTCCAAGCCAACAACTTACAAGCTACAACCTGTCACGTCTCAGCCCCTCTCTCAGCGACGTTTCCTTTTTACCTCCTCCACGCTGCCAAGATGCTCGCCTTGGGGAAATGTGTGTTTGCAACTGTGCTCGTTGCGGCTGTGGCCCTGACTGTGGCCAACGCTGCTCCTCTGCAAGCACGGCTCTCACGCAACGATGAGCCCGCCTTCTGCCGCAGCCTGGGTAAGGACATGCAGAGTTTGGAGCGCGGTTGCTGGAGAAGGTGTTCGCTGGTGCCGCGTTGACTGACCCCAATTCATTCTGTGTCGCATGTTCCCACTTCGGTGTGTATAATGAACCTGCACACGCGGCTCATTCATTCAGCTTTGTGTACACATGTCTGTGTACTTGACCCCCGTGCTTGCTTTCCACCATCCCTCAGATTGCCCACGTTTCACGGTCGTCAACCGCACGGACACGTATGAGGTCCGCCACTACAGCGCGTCCCAGTGGGCACGCACCCAAGTTGAGAGCGCAAACTACACCACCGCCACCGCCATTGGTGAGGTGTTACGTGGTCGTGCGTGCGTGACGGTTTGTCGGTTCTTGCACGACTTCAGGAGCAGCAACAACAACCCACTTTATCCCCCAATGACACACATGCACACACACACATACACACACTCACATGCATGCGCACTCACTTGCTCACTCACACATACTCACGCACATACTCACACACATACTCACTCACACAACATGCATCCAGGTTTCCAGCGCCTGTTCAGCTACATCTCTGGTGCAAACGTTGATGTGAAGCACATTCCCATGACCGCACCCGTCACGGTTCAAGTGTACCCTGGCTCTGGCCCATACTGCAAGTCCACGTTCACCGTCAGCTTCATGGTGCCGTTCGCCTTCCAGCCAAACCCACCCAAGCCCGTGAGTTAACATTCAACACGACACAACACACACATGCAGCTTGCGTGTCGCATGCCACCGCGTGTCCACCACCCCGAATGCACATCCCAACACCCCAAGCACCGAGATGGAACTCAACACGAGCATGTCTTTGCCTCATGCCGTACACAAAATGTAATCGCACATGTTCCATGCTCACGAAACGCCTTTCTCTTCCCCTCTTCCGTCCTTGGCTGTCCCTTCACCTACTCGCTGCCATGCAGGCATCGAAGGACGTGTACATTGAGTCTGAGCCCGCGCACACCACCTATGTCACCAGCTTTCCTGGATTTGCCAAGGAGAAGGACGACATCGGTCACGCCGAAGCCCTCGCCCAGGTAGAGCACAGTAATGACGAGAATCGCAGCAGCCATGGGGTTGTGCTCTGTATGCCTGGCACGCACGAGCACTCAAACCCGGTCTGGCTGTGTCGATCGGTCATTGTGTTCTCTTGCTTACCTATCAATACTCGTCAACATTCCACCAACATCACACACTCTCTCGTGCTCGTGTGTGTGTCACTCACCTCTCACACACGCACACGCACACGCGCACACAACACTGGCAACAGGCGCTGACGAAGGACAACATCGCCTTCAACTCAACGGTGTACTACACTGCCGGCTACGACAGCCCCTACCAGCTGGTGGGCAGCCTTGCACGCGTGTCGCTTTGATTGCATTGGATCTGTACTCTTGTTCACTCACGCCCATCATATCTCGCATTCTTCTTGCTTGCCGTGTGTTCACTGTCCTCTTACCTTACCAATACCACCTCGTCTCACCTCGTCTTGTCTTACATATGTTGTCACACACGACATTGCAACGCTGTATCTAGTTCAACCGCCACAACGAGGTGTGGTTCTACGCCCCGGGTGCAACCCAGGAGTAATTGAGTCATGGAAGCGTGACGGGCGCGTGGCGGGAGCGCGATGAAGCCCGCCCTCATCATCATCATCATCATTATCATCATCATCATGATGGTCATCACGGATGATTCATCCGTTGTCCTTGCATTTGTTGACACGATTTTGTTCTATCATCACCATGTTTTGTGTTATGCCTCTGACAAGCCAACATCGTGCTGTGTTGTTCATCATGGCCATCATCATGCATTTGATGTTTATCTACCGCAACAACGAATACACAGCGTGTGCTGTTGCACCTGAAGCTGACACTGGGGGCGGGGGCGGGGGCAACGTAAGGGGATGCACATGGGCACGGTGCCACACACATGCAGAAGAGAACGCGAATCAAATGAAGCACACACATACACACAGACATACATACAGACACACACACACACACGCACACGCACACATTACGTGGCAAAGTTAAAGCTGAACGCGTGCACGGAACTTGCAGGCTTGGGGCCGTCTGCGAGACAGGACGCCGTCTCCACAGCATCACCAGACCCGTTCCCACACCGCTGTTGCTGCAGTCGCTGCTCTGCACGTGCAAGCACGTCGGGCGCATGCTGCTGCAAGGCTGCGCGGAACCGGCTCGCAAGGTCGGAGGGCCCCGCATGGGTCATATGGCGGGGCACACCCGTGTCGAGGAAGGAGAGGCAGCGGTGCAAGTTGGCCGGCCCAATGTAGTTGTGCGTGATGGCAACCGTCTCCTCCGTGTTGAGGACGAGGTGCCACCAGCCGTCGGGTATGAACACGGTGTCGCCCGGGCCGCACACGCACTCGCGCACGTGCCGGCGCAGGCGCGGGTCCGCGTGGATGTCGTCGTAGTACTGCAGGAACCACGCCATGACAGAGTCTGGCTGCTCCACGCGACCCGTCTCGGGGCACACGCATACGCCAGGCGGCGCAACGTGCGGCGGAAACATCACCCACTTCTTGCGCCCATACACGACCGTGTTCCAGGCGGAGGTGTGGTTCGGGTCGACGTGGAAGTTGGTGCCTGTGCGCGCTGGCCCCGCCAGCAGCCACCGCCAGTCTGGCCGCGCCGTGCCGAGGTGGGACATCAGGTCATGCTGGAAGTGTGGCGGCGTGGTGTATGCGTGTGCGAGCGTGCTGTTCTCCTCAATGTACCGCGGCTCAAACACATACAGGGGTCGCTCGTCCTGCTGCTGCCGCGCGTACGCCATGTACTGGCCCATTGTCATGCGGTGGGACCCAGAGTACTCATCAAACGCATCAAACAGCTGCTCCTCGCTCTCGCCGGCGCTGCTGCTGCCATGATCACCATGGCCAGCGTCGCTGCTTGTGGGGCGACGGAACTGCGACGCGATGCTAACCCGCGTCCACCTTCGAAAGGCCGGCCACTCTGCAGCGGCCCCTCGGATCACCACGGGCTGCCTCCGCTGCTCATACTGTTCGTCAAACTCGCGGGCGCTGAGGGAGGCGGCGTCGCGTCGCGGTATGTTGTCGTGTACGAGCCAGTGAGGCTGGATCTTCGCCGTCACGGACAGCCATGCCTCAAAGAGGGTGTCTGATGGCACCATGCCAAACTGCAGGCCGAATAGTTGGTGTTGTTGCGTTGCAGTCGTTTCAGTTGTTGCAGTGGCCGCCGTCGTTGCCGTTGTTGCCGATGACATTGATGCCACTGGCGCTCCTGATGCCACCGTGTTACTGCTTGCTGGGGGTTCTGTGGTCTGTGTTGATGACGTCCCGTCTTGGGTGTGGTTGGACCGGCGGGTGGTGGCCAGCTGGGCGTAGGTCCGCTTCCAGGTGCCGCTGTACTCCCATTTGCCGTGCATGTTGTCCGCCTGCACCGCCTGGAGCACGAGCTGCTTCCAGAGCTCGTCCGTGCTGGCGAAGACGTAGCAGAGGCGGCTGCAGCAGGCAAAGGCAGCGAGGGACGGCGCGTCCAGTTGCGACAGCACCTCCAACACCACCTCGTCCGGCAGCACGGCAAACAGGCTGCCCAGTGAGGATCGTTCCACCACCGTCCCACTACCCAAACTCGCCATCATCGATGACACAATCCCCAGTGGATGCGGCACATACTGCACGCTCTCGTCCTCCTCCACCAGCTCCTCCACCAGCTCCTCCACCAGCTCCACTGCTTCTTCGCTTGTCTTGGCTCGCTTCTCACACGGTTCACTCATGCTGCCGTCGTGGGTTCAGGTGTGTTTGCAGGCACGTGTCTCCTGCTTGCTGGTGGTGTGCAGCCTGCGTGATTCGATGCACGTTTATTTAGGGCGCGGAAAACCCCAAAACCAAGACAAGACAAGACCAACAAGACGACAAGACAAGACCAACAAGCCGACACCAGCCAGCAGACGGACAGGGTGTGAAGCGAAAGCGATCATGCCGCCCCGCCGCAGCCGTCGCGGCAACAAAGGAGGCCGCAAGGCGGCCAAGAAAAAGGCGATCGCGGACAAGGGATCCAGCAGCTCGGACAGCAGCAAAACGGCAGGGGATGATGCGCAAGGCGTGCACGCGCTCAGCATTGATGCGTGGTCACTGATCGCGCGTCACCTCACTAAAGAGTCCTTCCCCCCTGATGGCATGAGCCCCGACGTCATAGCGCTGATGCGCCTCATGTTCACGTGCCGCTTCCTGTACGATGAGTTGCCGTGGGCCATGCCAAAGTGGTGGTTTGGCAGAAAGTTTGCCCACCGGCTGATTTGCTCCTGGATCCGACCGGCAGTTCCGTCGCACCTCACAATCAGCATGGACGCCGATGGCTTCCCCACCATTATCACTCCCACCACCACCACCAGCAAGGAGGCTGCGGAGGCTGCGGAAGCGTGGGAGGCTGGCCGCTTCTTGGCATACTCGAGACTGGGTGTCTGGTGGGGATGTTCTCACCATATGTTTTCACGCATGGCGCAGGAGTCAGAGTTTCGACGCAAGTTTGCGCTCTTTGGGCGCGTCGGTTTCTCGGATGTGGTCGACATCAAAGCATGGGTCAACAACCCAAGGCTCATGGCTCTTGATCCCCCACCCAGCAGCGACACCAGCAGCGGTGCCAAAAGTCGCGCCATCACTGCACCGCGCCCGTCACCCCTGCGCCCCGCGGAGATCACCGTACATGCCAAGTGCATGTGCGATCAAGCGAGCGACGTCCACTTCCTCTCCTTTCTTCTGCAAGCCCTGGGAGACCCCGGGTGCGGCAAGCTTGATCTGGGTATTGGGTCTTCTGGCTCCCAACCCCACGCGCCGTTTGGCAAGCTGGAGCGCTTCAGCATGCGCAACGCACACAACCTCTGCATCACTTCCTCGGAGCCCATCGACCACCTTGACCTGGACAACGTCACCACATTCAAGTGGACCTCCCCACAGGCGCAGGCGGAAATCAAGGGCTCGTTTCGCCACGTGAATGAGGTGTCCATCAGGGGCTACGCCAGCGACCGGCGCACCATCTCTGACATCAGCGCTCTGGCAGGTGTTCCCAACGTCAGCTTCGAGTTCATCACATCCCTGCCCGACCTGACTCCACTGCAGCATGCGCAGAGAGTATCGCTTGACCATGTTGGCCTGAAAAGCCTCGCCCCGCTGAAGGATGTACCGCACCTGGATATCAGGGCCTGCGATGTTGCCGCCTTTGAAGCGTTCAGCTTCACCGGCGACCGCCTTGACCTCTCCTTCGTTCATCAGGTGACTGTGATTCACGCGCAAAACGCCACGTGCGTGAATGTCCGTTCCTGCAATCGCATGGGCAGGGTTGTGCTCGGCAGCAAGAAGCTGGATACCCTCACCGTGAGGAATTGCGAGCTCCTTTCGTCTGTGGAGCTCCCCAATGCCCAGAGCGCGCGGAAGGTCGGCATCAGCGAATGCGAGGCACTGAAGGAGATTGCTTTCGCCGACATGGCACTGCTGAGCCTGGACATCTACACATGCGCCTCGCTCGCGTCCGTGCAACTGCAGCAGCTGCACAGCTTCGACACCATCTGCATCTCAAACTGCACCGGCCTCATCGACTTCGGTGTCCACGCCACGGGAGACGTGGGTCGGCTGGAGCTGTCCGTGTGTCGTGCGTTGCGTAACGTGCACATTCACGCCGAACAGGACGCATCCGCTGTCGTCTGCCACGCCTGCGGCTTCACCGAGTTCACCTGTGAGGCGTCCCGCTTGCACGAGCTGCATATTGGCAGCTGCCCCAACATTGCAGCGCTGCACATACCGCACCTGCACGGCCTGCGTGATCTCCACGTGCACGACTGCGACGCGGTGACGGCCATTGGCGTTCCCGGCTGCAACCTGACACGCCTGACCGCAGACGCGTGCCCCAAGCTGGCCTCCCTCGAGGTGCTCTCTGCCAAGGGGCGAGCGCGCCGCAGCACGCCCCGCGCCAAGAAGGCCAAGCTCACCGCCGCCAGCTCGGGCCTCAAGCTTGCGCGCTTCATCATTGACCGGTGCCCCGAGCTGACGGCCATGCCAGCTGTGGCGTCGGCGCAGGAGCTGCGACTTGGGTGCCCGCTCACCACGCCCTTCCTCGAGTCCTGCCTGCCACACGTGACGAACATTACGCTCACGGGCGCGGCGACGGCCAACGTGGTGGGGTTGCTGCACTTGGTGCCGGCTGGGGCGAAAGTCTTGTTGCTGGACATGAAGGCCAGCGACATCACCTGCACCCTCCCCGCGTGTGTGCACACAGTGAGTGCAAAGGTGTCGGGCCCGTTTGATGCATCACGCCTTGCAAACGCGGACTACATCACCCTCTCGTCGACCAGCGAGACCAAGCACGCCATCACGGGCCTGTCATCCGTGACAGGCATCGCTGACGTCACCCTTCGGTCCTGCCAGCTGCAGAAGGGCGACAGCTTGATTGACTGCGTGTCTGTGGAGCTCACTGACTGCGAAGGCGCGATTCGCGTGGACGACGCGGATTCACTCGTGGTCACTGACACCTGCCCGTCTCTGACCCTGACTGGAATTGATGACGTGCACATGGAAGTCGACGAGGTGCGCGTTGACTTTACGCGCAGGGTGTCGTCCCTGGAGGTGTATGGCGGGCGCATCGAGGACTTTGCCGGGCTGAGCGGCGTGAACAGCCTGGCCCTGAGGGAGGTTCACTTCACCAACGTCGACTCGATGCCCTACTTTGACACTCTCACCGTGGAGGACTGCACCGGCAAGCCGAGGCCACAGGGCAGATCTGCCGCGCAGGCCGATGATCGCCAGTCGCCCTGGCCCGATCTCCACTGCCATAGCAAACCCCCATCAGTGGTGCAGCGCCGGCTGAATGGGACGATGCTCCACGGCATGACGGCTGCGGAAGCATACTACGACGTCATGGAACACCCCGACTCTGACGACGATTTTGCGTATCACGGTGATGACGATGTGTGGTTTTAGTGTGTTGTGTGTGTGTTTGTGCGCGTGTTTGTGTACTTGTGTATTTGCGTGTATGCTTGTGTATTTGCGTGTATGCTTGTGTATGCTGGTGTCTTTGTTTGCGCGTGTGTATGCTGGTGTCGTTGTGTGTTCTTGTGTGCGCGTATGGACGCTGTTTTTAGGGGTGGGATGTGGATTGAGTGTTGTGGTTGAGCTTGCCTCGTTCAGTGTTAATTGCCTACACCTCCAGTTGCTCTTTCGCTGTGTTGTGCGTTGTTGCACGATGCCCCCCCCTTTCCCCCAAACATGTTGCGCCTTTCTGATGCCAGTAGCACCGTTCGCACACCAACGACAAAGAGCGCAGTGCATGCGTGTTGGGGTTGTGTTCGGTTGTAATGGCTCGCATGTTCTCCACAAGTGCCGGCAAGCAGCGCCCGCGTAGAAAAGCACCGAAAAACAGACAGACACAGACACAGACACAGACACAGACACAGACACAGACACACACATACACACACGGACACACACACAGACAGACAGACAGACACGCACAAACATGGACACAGACACAAGCAGAGCCGAACACAAGAAGAAAAAGAAAAAGAGCAAGCAAGAGGCAGTGCATTCATGCCCGACAGACCTAACGCAAATGAGGCAAGGAACGAACTGAGAAGAAGAGTGGCGAGTGAAAGGGGCAATACACGCGCAAACAAAGAGATAAACGGGGAATGAGCCATGTGTTTTGCCAAACGCAACCGCCACGGAAGCGGCACCAGCATGCACACAAACGAACACAAACAATGCCCACGATCCTTGTAACAATGAAAATATGATGTGGAATGCAATGACAAAACGCAACGTTGCATGACATGTCACAATGGTGTCAACAGTGACATGAGCACAAGCAAGCAGTGCAATGTCGAAAGTAACACGTGAACTGAGGGCAATGTGTAGCGACTTCTAAGACGATAAATGGAATAAAGCAACAGAATGGAATGGTGAACTAACGTCAAACAAAACCGAAAAGTGGCTCTCGACATGAAGCCAAACACGGACAGACAGACACACAGACAGACAGACAGACACAAAGACACACAAACAGGCAGGCAGACACACACACGCACACACACACACACACACACACACACACACACACACACACACACACACACACACACACACACACACGCACACACACACACACACACACACACGGCGGCTCAAGCCATGGCGTCCTGGTGTGGTGGCCCCGTGAGCACACAGGGGAGGCCGTACGACGCGTCGTGCAGCGCGGCAACACACTCCTCAAGCGTCGTTGCCGGCACAAACTGCTGACGCAGCACCCAGCCGTGGCTGCCGTACGAGAGGCGGTGTGACGACACATCAAAGTTGTACGAGAGGAACAGCGTAAAGTGGCTGCTGTCTGTCGGCGTAACCACAAACGTGCCATCGGGCGTGTCGTGCAGCAACGCCTTTGCAGCAGCTCGGTCGAGTCCAGGCAGCAGCCACGTGTGTGTGTCTGCCACCACCCTGCGAGGCGCCTGTGCCAGCGGGGTCGTCAGCTGGGAGGACATCTGCTCCTGGTGCGAGTGCAAGAGCGCAACCGCGCTCTGCAGGTCGTAGCACGGCTGCGACAGCGGCTTGTCGTTCATCAGAATCATGCCGCTGGCGTCCTGCGTGAACATGTGGTGCACAGTCCGTCGCGAACCAACAACAGACAGCACTGCACCAGCCCGGCTTGCACTCACCCGCCACAAGTACGTGCCCAGCGCCGATCCTGCAAGCTTCTGCTCTGCCAGCATGCGATTTGCTTCGCCAATGTAACCCGGCAGGGCGCGTGCCTGCACTCGCATGGGGTCATCATCTCCGCTCGTCAGCGGGCGGCTACGGGCCGTCGGGCGCCGGCCTGTAGCGCTGCTGTCCACGTGGTCACCACCACCACCACCGCCGCCATCGCCACCATCGCCGCTGGAGAACATGTCCAACACGCGATTGTCTGTTCGCGGCGGGCGGCGGAGTGTGCGCGAGCGCTCCGACCACGACAGCTCCTCCCCCGTTTCTTGCATCGGCAGTCCGCGCGCGACGTCGTTGGTGCTGCTGGGAGCAGAGGGGTTTGTGGGGCGGGCTGTTGGCAGGGCGCTGTACTCGTTGGTGTCCAGCGTGAGTGTTGGTTTGCGCGGGCGTGGTTGCGGACGCGGCTTGCTCCGCGGCACGTCGTACATCTCTTGGTCGTCGGTGACGGCGTCGCCGGCATCTGCTTGTTCCAGCACCATTCGTGGTTTGGGGCGCGGCGCAGCGCGCGGCGTATCGTACAGCTCCTGGTCTTCCGGTTGCTCGGCCCCATCGCCGCTGATGGTGGCACGTGACGTCATGGTTGCTGTTCTCTCCGGAAGACGGGGTGCTGATCGAGGCACATCGTACATTTCCTGATCGTCCACACCTGATTCTGCTACGGACGCTGTTGCTGTGGCAGCCTGTGCTCGCGAGGGCACACGTGGGTTGTTGCGAGGCACGTCGTACATATCACCGTCATCGCCGTTACCATTGCCATCAGCGTTGTTCACGCTGCTGCTTCGCTGACCAGGGTGCACCAGGCTGCCATAAAAGTCATCAGCTGTGACCGTGCCACGAATGCTTGCTGATTTCTCAGGCACGCGCGGCTTGCTGCGAGGCACATCGTACATTTCACCACCAACACCACCAACACTAGCATTGCTCATGCTGCCGTTTTGCTGGTCAGGATGCATGAGGCTGCCGTAGTAGTCGTCACCCAACGCCTCCGCGGCTTTGCGGATGCTTGCTGACTTCTCTGGCACGCGAGGCTTGTTGCGGGGCACATCGTACATGTCCTGACCGTCCACATCCGTTCCAGCACCAGCACCGGCATTGCTCATGGCATGGTTGCGCTGGCCAGGGTGCACCAAGCTGCCGTAGTAGTCATCAGCAGTGACAGGGGCACCACGCATGCTGCCTGCTTTGTCCGGCACACGGGGCTTGCTGCGCGGTGTATCGTACAATTCGCCATCGCCATCTGTGGACACGGCGCCTGGCAACCCGCCGTTCACCCCTTGCTGCAGCACCAGCGTCTTGCGTCCTGCCAGCACCTCCTCGGGGTGGCCTGGCACGTGGTACAGGCTTGACTCCGACACCTGCCCATCCACCATGCCGTTCACAACAGGAAGGTTCGTTGGCGTGCCGTACAAATCTCCGCCGTTTGTGGGTGGTGGTGGCGGGTACTGGCTGTGGTTGTGGTTGTAGCTCTGCTGCGCGGCGCGCTGCTTGCCAAAATTGATTTCTTGCATGGGCACCGTCGCGCCCTCGCCAGCCACAGTGTAAATGCTCTCCTGAAACGTCCCTGAGTGCTGGAAGGGAAACATGCCCCCAGATATGGACGCTGGCGCCGCTTTCGAGCGCCGACGACGCGACACGAGGACAGCAATGAGCACAATGAGAACAATGCCGCCTGCTGCAGCACCGATGATGATGGGGAGCGGGAGCCCGGCCTCCGCTTCATCGCCCGTGGAGCGCGCAGAGCTGATGGGCAAGGACGACGAGCCAGCACGGCGAATTTCAGTCAAGGTCGCAGCAACACCTTCCGCAGGGACCCACTCCAAGCTGGTGCCGTTGCGAACCCCAAACTCAACCACCGTCGATGGCTGCGCCAACAGCCCACGCCGTCCACGGATCCAAGCGTTGTCGGAGTCGCTGTAGTTGTTGTCGTTGTTGTCGCTGTCACGGCTGCTGCCACCGCTGCTTCTCCTTCTCTTCCTCCCTTGTTGTTGCTGTGGGACTGTGTTGATGTCGGTGGTGGGGCGACCGAGGGCTTTGTCGTAGACGAGAAACACCACCACAAAGTCCACATTCAGCGCCTCCTCCAGGTCGCGCTCCAGCTGCTGCACGTCGCCGCCAAAGATGGACTCCGCCGTGCCTGCAAGCACCAGCTCCACCACCTGGTCCGCCCGCTCCGGTCGCATCAGCGCCTCAACCACCACCGTCCGCACCGCGACACCCGTGTTGCCGTTCGCATCCGTCACCGCGTACTCAACCTCGTACGTCCCCGCCACGTGCACGTCAATCGCTTCGGCCCCACTCACCACCACCTGCAACGTCACGTTGCCGTCGTGCACATCCTGTGCGCTGTACCCGGCCTCCACATACCGTGTCGCATACAGCACGTGCACCTCCTCCGCGCCATACAGCGTCACCTCGGGCGGCGTCGTGTCCACCACCACCACCGCCCGCTGCACACCGACAGCGGCGTTGCCCGCCCGGTCGTGCACGCTGTACTGCAGCACATACACCGTGCCCACCTCCGCCGACGCCACAGCAGCGTCCAGCCCAAACATGTCCGCAGCTGTCGTCCCAGCTGCAGTAGTCGTTGTCGCTGTGCTGCTGCTGTTGCTGCTGTTGCTTGTGTCTGCGTTCATCGGAGTTGTGGCAGCGGTGGAAGTGGTGGGACGTGGTGCTGTTGTTGTGGATGCGTTGCGAGCAAGCGAGAGGACGTAGTTGATGGCATCTTCGCCAATACCGCCAACGTCGCCTGGCGCAACAACACCGCTCGCGTCGCGCGTCACAATGCTCACGCCAACGCACACATCCCCGCTCAGGTCGCCGTCGTGGGCGTCGGCGCGCCGCCGTCCGCCTCAACAAACGCCGCATCTGGGCCGTACTCAAGCGCCTGCACCCGATCCCCAAGCAGCTGCAGCGAGGGTGGCGTCGGGTCTGCAACCCGCACCACGCGCTCCACAAACGCCACGTTGCTCGCTGCGTCCGCCACCGTGTAGTTGATGCGGTACACGGTGCCGCTTGGCGCCCTCGACTCCACCGCGTCCATTCGAGGTGAAGACCACACGCGCGGCGACAGCGGCGGCACAAACGCGCGCGCAGACGAATACGCGCACATGGTGGGAACAACGACGCCGGCCTCCTCAAGCTGCGTCGTCGCCACCACACGCGATCGCACATCGCGGTCAACAATGTCGTATGCACGTGCAATGCCCGGCTCAACCCACGTCACGCCGTCGCCAACCGTCACGCTCAGGTTCCCGTTGACACGTAGGTCTGGCGGCGTTGTGTCGATGATGGTGATGGTGCGCGTGACGCTGGCCGTGTTGCGGGACGGGTCTGTCACCGTGTATGTGACGTTGAAGGAGACCGGGGTGGCGGTTGGCGCCGCCTCGTACCCGCCATCGTCAATCACCAGCGTCAGGTCGGCGTTGTCGTAGTACAGATCAGCCAGCGTCACGCCAGGGTCGATGTCGCTGAAGTTGCTGCCGGCCTCCACCACCAGCAGCGCGTCGCCAATGAGCTCGATGCTCGGGGCCGTGCGGTCCAGCACGTGCACGGTGCGGTTGATGGCGTCGCAGTTGCCGGCCTTGTCGCACGCGTCGTACTCCACCGTGAACACCGCGGGCACAGACGGCGGCTTGCTCAACACGTTGTTGGCGACCACCACCTCCACCCCGCGCCCAATCGCATCCTCCAGCAGGTCCGTTGCCGTTGCTCCCGCATCGACATATTCCGTCCCGGCCTCGTGCGTGATGTTGTGCTCGCCGCTGATGGTGATGGTTGGCGCCATCGTGTCCCGCACCTCAATCACATACACCACCATCGCCGTGTTGTCCGACGCATCCGTCGCCGTGTACGTGAACGTGAACTGCGTGTCGTCGTCCACAACCGAGTTGAAGGTCTGCGAACAGGGGGGTGTGTGTGTGGGTGTGGGGGGGGAATGTGAGGGTGAGGAGAAAGTGTGTGTGAGACGGGGGAATGTGAGGGTGAGGAGAAAGGGTGTGTGAGACGGGGGAATGTGAGGGTGAGGAGAAAGGGTGTGTGAGACGGGGAGTGAGAAGTGGGAGAAATGGAAGCGATGGAATGGTGCATGACGTGGTCAAGACATAGCAGCGACAAGGAAGACACAGGTACAAGGGTAAAAGAGCGACTACCCACCGGCTCTTCGTTGCGTCGCACGTCACCGCCATTGACAGCGGTGTCGAATGTATCAAATGCAGACTGGCTCGGCAAGATAAACTCTGTTGCCGCCTCGTGGATAACCACGTTGTGTTCCGACACGTTGCGGTCGCCAAAACCAATGGTGATGACCTGTGATTGGTTGGCAATGTGTGACAGGGATTGGTGAGGAAGTGAACAGACAAAAGAGTTGAATGAGAGGCGAGGAGACTCGGAGGTAAGGAGACTCGGAGGCAAGGAGGGAAGTGAGTGTCCACATAGATGAAGGCACGCAACACAATAAAAACACACTCATGTACACACACATGCACGCACCCACACATACAGACACACAGACACACAGGCACACACACACACACACATATAGACAGACACACTCACTGGGGGAAGGGTGTCGACGACGGCTGCTGTGCGTGTGGTGGGCGGCGCCTCGTTGTCGTTCGAGTCGGGTGCAGACAGCGTGTACACCACCTCGTACATGCCCAGCGTGTTCACGTTCACGTCGCTGGCATCGTATTCCAGCAGGTCGATGCCCAGTGTTCCGTCCACGCGGTCCACGATGGAAACGCCGACCGTGAAGTTGCTGCGCATCACCTCCTCCCCGGCCTCCAGCTGCAGCACTGCAGGGTCAAATGTGATGGCGGGCCCTGTCGTGTCCACGACTACCACGGTGATGGTGCGTGTTGCCGTGTTCATGTTCGCATCCGTCGCCTTGTACGTCAGCATCTGGTCAGACCGCACGGTGCCTGTGCGTGTGGTGTAGTATGCGTATTGTGTGTGTGTATGTGTGTGCGTGTGTATGTGTGTGTGTATGTGTTCGTGTGTGTATGTGTGTGTGTGTGTGCATTGTGTGTGTGTGTGAGGTAAGATCCGTGTGAGAACAAGATGCAACAAGATGCAGTGCAAACCAAGAAGCGAGTGATCAACCGCACCCAGAAGGGCACCACATCTATTCACGGCATTCACGCACTCACTCGTGTCAATATCGCCGAGGTTGGGTGGTGGCGTCTTTGTGACGGTACCGGCCGCCGTGTCTGTTGCCGTGAAGATCGGGGGATCAAAAGGCAGCCCAGCCTCAACTGTGTACGTGTTTGTGATGACGGCGTTGTTGTCTGGCCGCCGCAGCACGATGGTGGGCGGGTCGTTGTCTGCAGCATGATCCCGTGTGTGTGTGTTTGAGGATGCAGTCAGATGTGAAGCTGGGCGGCGACAGCTTCAGTGCAAGCAGGCGCAAGTCACAGTCACCAGTCCTCTTCATATGTGTGCTTTCAACAACCCCACGTGTCATTGCACAAACAATGCCTTCCATGCACAACATCGCACCCCACACCTTCGCATGTGCGGTCGGATGTTGGTGTGCAAGGCAGCACCTCCTCGAACCCGTCCTCGCATGTGGTGCAGTCTGGGCAGCTACCACGCCCCGTGTTCAGCTGGTACTTCCCATCAGGGCACGTCTTGCACGATGTGCGCTGGTGGTTGAGGAAGTTCTGGTACTTGCCTGCGGTGGCACAGACGTGCAACAATC
Source organism: Salpingoeca rosetta (assembly GCF_000188695.1). Classification (NCBI taxonomy): domain Eukaryota; class Choanoflagellata; order Craspedida; family Salpingoecidae; genus Salpingoeca; species Salpingoeca rosetta. Next base: position 664,535 of record NW_004754921.1, on the reverse strand, counting down.
GCGTTGTGTGTTGTGTGGTGTGTATCAGAGTGAGTGGAGCAGCAGCTGCACGGCGTCACAGCAACTATGCACCAGCACCCTCGAAAATGCCGCACATGCATTTATTTTGTCTCATTATCGCAATGGCCGAGCCAACTCACCGATATCGCAGCTCCTGCAGGACGAGTCCTTTGTCTTCGTTCCGCTGACCCAGCGCTCTCCCCGATCGCACGTGCTGTAAGCAATGCAATCTGTCGTGCACATAGTTGATACGCGACAGCCAAAGCACGTGAGAGACATTGTTAGTGTACGTGTGTGTGTGTGTGTGTAATTGTATTTGCAGAACCATGGTTGCATGGGCTGAGATGCAGTGCCACCATCACCACCCCCATGCACGCCAACAGCACAGCACATAAGGGCAGAGCAAACGCAAGGGCCTGAACATCCATTGCGCATACCCTTTTGGCCAGAGCTCTTCTGATATTTGCCAGCACCGCACGCCTTGCACTCTATTTGCCCGCGCTCATCTTGGTGCTGGCCAGGGTCACACGGCTTGCAGTCCTGCTGGTTCGTGCCATCCTGGTAGTGCCCGTAATCGCACATTGCACACAAGCGGTCGTTGCTGGCTGTCGGTTCGACGGTCACCTCATACCCCGGCCCACACGTGGACCACGAGGTACACGAGGTGTCCTTGTGCGAAGACTTGGACTGGTAGTGAACTGCACATGAGGTGAATGAGTGTGAGTGAGGGAGGAGGGAGTGAGTGAGGAGGGAGTGGGGTGAGAACGTGACAGGAAGAGTATGTGCAGGCAAAGGAGCTCCTCTGGCACACACACACACACACACACACACACACACACACACACACACACACAACACGCCGCTTCGCCTCCTGATCCCTATTGCTTACATGATCCGCAAGGCGAGCACGTTGCATCCGTTGTGGACGTTCCAGTCGCCCACTTTTTGCCTTTTCCACATGTCTTCCAGTCGTCGCAACCTGTTTGACGCAAGAAAAGGGGCAGTGGAAGCAAGTGAGTGCACGAAAGACACTTATACACACACGCGAATGAGAAGACAATGGTGCTCCGTTTGTTGATTGCACAAAGAAACGACACGCCAAGGTGGAGGAAATCACCAGCAAAGACGTGCACATGTGTGGGTGGCTGACCTGAGGCGCCGTGTCCGCTTTGGAACGTTCCAGCTCCACAGCCCTTACACGATGTGTGCTGGTGGCTGAACTCATTTTGGTACGTGCCTGGCAGGAGTTGTGGTGGTGGTGATGATGGTGAAGACAAGGGGCACATGTCATGCCATCCATGGCAGATGAAGACAAGCAATGAAGCATACCATGGTGCTGATAACACACACACACACACACACACACACACACACACACACACACACACACACACACACACACACACACACACCAACCTGGAGTGCAGCTTGAGCATGTTGCGTCTGCATCGGCTGAACCCGCTGCCCACTTCTGGCCCTGATTGCACGACGACCACGCCGAGCAGCCTGTCAACGTGCATGGACACGTGGGGAGGTGAGGGGAGGCGGAGAGGTAAGAAGAAGGAGCGGGAAGCGTAAGGAAGCAAAGTCACTGGATGAACACTCGAGGTGAGCAACTGTGCGGATGGACAGTCGCACACACGCACACAAAAGCACATATTCACACACACATTCACACATTCACAGACACACACCACACACAGACCTTGTTGTCCCGGCTGGTCTGTGAACGTGTTTCCCGTGCACGGTTTGCAGTCTGGATCAAAATGACCGCTTTGATCCTGATATGTACCTGCATGCAACGACCAGGTAGGTGGGTGGGGAATGGGAGAATGGGTTGAATGAAGTGGGGGTGAAGTGAAGGCGCTGAACAGCATACAGAAGCACTCTTGACTGTGATGCAGCATGTCTGGCAATCAGGCACACCAAAGGAGCTAAGGAGAGCATGCACCGACAGGACACTCGTGGTGTACCTGCATCGCAGTTTGCACATGTGGAAGGTGTCGTGGTTGTGCCAGTCACAAACTTCTTGCCTCGGCCACATGACGCAAACTCAATGCAACCTACAAGCATGAAGCGGTTTGCAGATGTGTGAGTGTGTGTGCGGGGATGGGGTGAGTGCAATCATGCTTTCAGCGCAGGGTGGCACAGCACAGCAGAGCACACACACACACACACACAGACACACACACACACACACACACACACCTGCTTGACCGGAGTTTGGCTGGTAGGCGTTCATGCATGTCTTGCACGTGGTCTGCATATGGTCGTTTGCATCTTGAAATGTGCCTGGAGCAGAAATAAGCAACCAGCACGCACGCCCAGTGTAGCGACATAGTGAGAAGGGGGCAGTGGTGGGTGTAGTTGCTTTTAGGGAGCGGACTTGGAAGCGCCGAGAAGATGCAATGTCACCCCAAACACCTCAAACCACGATATTGTATGTTTTATGTTCATGCTGTACCTGGGTCACACTCGGCGCAATCTGAACCGACGCACTTCTCTCCTGCTTCACAGGTTGTCGTGCACTGCGCTGACACTGCAGGGCAAGCGCAAGGTAGAGGGCACACGGAGTGAGGGCAGAGACGTGTGAGCAACCGCCTCACCTCCGAACTCGACAGTCAAAAACAACACAAACAAGGGAATGAAACGCGCGTCTCACCTTCTTGGCAGCTCATGGAAAGCAGGCAGAGGAAAGCAATCACAAGGACTCCTGTGG
>NW_004754921.1:646816-656816 GCF_000188695.1 Salpingoeca rosetta | reverse complement strand
GGGCTGGCGCGCAATTTTGCCTTTCAACCACGTGCAAAAAGCAAGCGCACACACGAGGCCGCACGGCACACACGCACTCATCAACAGTCACGCACACACGCACGCACACGCACGCACGCACGCACGCACGCGAACAGATTGATTGACAGACAGACCGACGACCATGGCCACAGTGACGAGCAGCGACGTGCTGGTGATGCCTCCCTTGCCGGAGGACATGCCAGCTGATGATGTCTGCAAGACAGTCGACAGCCTCTCCGGTATGGCGGCTGTGTGAGACGCGTGATGCAGTCACGGCGTTGGGCGCATCAGCATGACAGCGTATCAGCTGTCTATTCCTTGCTGTCTTTTTTCCGTTTTGTGTGCTCGCCATATGCCTCTTCTCACAACCCGTCCATGACATCACACACGTGCATTACTGCCTGCCTGTCTCGTTGTTGTGTTTGTGCAGACCTGATTCGTGTGGAGATTCAGACGGTCGGCAAGTGGTTTGAGCAGTACAGCCACCGCCGCCTGCTCAGCGTCCCCTTTGCCCCCACGGCTGACGATGATGGCGGCAAGAGCAAGAACGACAGCGACGATGACAACTGTAAGGCACTGCAATGCTGCCGCTTGTGTGCACTTGCTTCATGTGTCGGGAAGGTGCCTTCCTCAAACTCGTGGACGAAATGTCCATGTCATCTCACCCTTGCTTTGCTCACGTCTCTCCCTCCTCCGCTCCCTTGCCTATCCTCTACCTCCTTCTTACCCTTCATCCGTTTAGCGGATGATGGCAACGATGACGGCTCCTCCGCAGATACCTACGTCAACATCCTCGGCGAGTGGAAGGTGTGTGTACCCGCGTACGTGGGCGGTGTGTTGGCGTTTTGTTTGATTGTTGCGGGTCAGGTCTCTGCTCCAGTCATTCTGCTGCTGAACTCACGCTTCGTCTTCTCTGTTTGTGTGTGCCTTGCCCAATTATCCTCAGGACCAAGACCACTACGCGCTTCTCGGCCTGCAAGACAAGCGGTGGCAGGCCACCCAGGACGACATCAAGCGCGCATGTGAGTCGTTCACACGCGTGATGCGAGACAGCGTGAAATGCAGTTGGCGGGTGTGTGGAAGGAATTGCATGTAACTGTAGTGTCAATTGCGTTCACATGCTTTCCGTGCCGCTCACAATCTGTATGTGATGCGCTGATGATGGACGCGGTAGACCGCAAGATGGTGCTGAAGCACCACCCCGACAAGAAGGGCGACCTGCCGCCGGCGGAGATGAAGAAGGCCGACGAGTACTTCAGCCGCATCCAAAAGGGTACGCGCGCTGGATTGTTGCTCCTCCTTTTTGATGTGTTGGCTCATTGCCGCTTGACCTCCACGGCCACGCTACAATGTCACTTCCACAAGTACGCCTCTACCACCAAACAAACAAGCACTCTTTGTACGCTCACACACACACACACACACACACACACACACACACACACACACACACACACACACACACACACACACACACGTGGCGTGCAGCATACGAGCTGCTGTGCAACGAGCAGATGCGGCGGCTGTACGATTCCGTCGACGACTTTGACGATGACATCCCCGACATTCTCCCGCCAAAGGAGCGCAAGGACTTTATCGAGGTGTTTGCGCCCGTCTTTGAGCACAACGCCAAGTTTGTTGTGGAGAAGCCCGTGCCCTCGCTCGGCACCATGGACACGCCCTACAAGAAGGTGGTCGCCTTTTACGAGTTTTGGAACACGTGCACCTCCTGGCGCGAGTTTGGCTACAATGACGACGAGGTCAGTTGCCGATGCGTTTTGCATATGTGTGTGTAAGTGTGTGTACGTGTTCGTGTATTTGTGTTTGTGCCTCTGTGTGTGTGTACGTGTGCGTGTCTGCGTATGCGCCTGCCTGTGTGTGCGCCTGTCCACGTGTGTATATTCAAACATCTCACCATCACCATCATTATCAACGCGCAGTACAACTTGGATGACGCCGAGTGCCGTGAGGAGAAGCGCTGGATGGAGCGCCAGAACAAGTGCGGTGAACCACCATGAACCATGGGCTATATTGTGCACACACTTGCATGCATGTGTGTTTTCATCCAATACTTTATCCTCTCACTCTAACTTTTCCCTCCTTTCCCCCTCTCTTCCTACCACCCGTTCCCTCACTCCTCACCAGGAACGCTCGCAAGCGCAAGAAGAAGGCTGAGATTGCTCGTCTCCGCAAGCTTGTGAGCAACGCCCAGGCATGCGACCCACGCATCAAGAGGTGTGCACACACGTGCACATGCGTCTGAGCACCCAATTTGCATTTGTGTCGTTTGGAGCTAGACACAGCGTTGCGGTTGTAGTGGCTTGCATGTGTCTCACCACACCCACGCTCCCGTTGTCTCTTTCTAATCCACCCGTGTGCGTGTGTGTGTGCAGGGAGCTTGCCCGCCAGCGGAAGGAGAAGGAGGATGCAAAGCGCCTTCGTGAAGAGCGCAAGAAGCAAGCGGCTGAGGTCAGCACCTATTGTTCCTGCGATGGTGTGTGGTGATGGCAGTGGTGTTGGCAGAGCTGAATTCTGTTGTTTCGACGCTGACTAACATTTTTGTTGTGCGTGTGCTTGTGTGCGTGTGTGTGTGTGTGTGTGTTGACAGGAGCGGCGGCAGAAGCGCCTGGAGGAGGAGGAACAGCGCAAGAAGGAAAAGGAGGAAGCTCGCGCAAACGAGAAGAAGGCAAAGGAGGTATGTGTACACACGCAATCTTGCTCTGACACGCGTGTGCAACGATGTTTGCCCGTTTTTGGATGTCCCCGTCTTGGCGTGTAAATGGAACACGTGTCCTCATTCTGTTCCACCATGGCTGGCCTATGCGCACATGCGTCCATGTTGACAGCAAGCAAAGAAGCTGCGCCGCGCCATCACAAAGGCGTGCAAGCGCGCAGGCATCTACGACCCCGAGGTGTGTGCCTCATGTCCTGTCAGATTTGTGTTTGCGTGTGGAGGGAAATGCCCTCGATACGTTCGTTGCACAATGCTCCCATAATTGTGTTCATCATCCCACTCACGCCGCCATCACCATAACTTCCACCTGCACCCTCCCCCCCCCCACACACACGCACACGCACATCATCATGAACATGTCGCTACCACCGTGACCAGAACCCCTCTGTGACGCCCAAAGTCGGCGGCAAGCGCGTAGTGACGGGCGCCGAGATGGAGACCCTGAAGTCGCTTGAGGCAGACGAGTACGTGTGCACACACCACACCCGAGTTACCTGCGCTGCCAGCGATGCGTGCCTGTGGGAGCTGGGTTAGAGGGGAAGAGGAAGATGTTGCGTATTGATGATGGCAATTGTTTGTTGTCGTCATCATCGAGGATGGCGTTGATTGTGGAGACACATGCATGCTGTTACGTGCGTGCTGTTGCGTATACGTGCTGTTGTGTGCACTTGTATTGTTTATGCCTCACCCTCCTCGCTACGTGCGTGTGCGTGTGTGTGTGCAGGATCAAGGCGCTGACGAGCATCTCTGAGGACGCCGCATTCAAGAAGGCCGTGTTTGCGCAGCTGCAGAAGCTGAACGGCGGTGAAGGCGACGATGATGACGACGACGAGCAGGAGCAGGAACAGGAAGAGGAGGAGGTGTGTTGCATCGTGATCTGGTGTGATTGTACCTGCCATGACTGTCCAGCGACACGAAAGCACGAAAGCGTGCTTTTCATGACTGGTTGCTCAGAATTCCCTTTCCCAACCACTTCCTATCTCCACCTCATCACCTCAATACAACCCATCACAACCCATCATCACAACCTCACCACCTCATCATCTCATGCCCAGGGCCCCAAGCCGTGGTCTGACGACGAGCAGAAAGTGCTCGAGACGGCCATCCGCTCCGTGCCAAAGTCGGACCCAGACCGCTGGGATAAGGTGCGCCCACACTCTTGAGTGGTGATGGTGTTGGTGCTGCTGTTTCAGTTGTTTGTTGTGTTGTCCCTGCTCTACATTCATGCAGTTGTTCCAGCTGATGTGATGGCATCTGTTCTCAACCAACACCCCGCCCCTGCCCGTCTGTCGCGCGTGTGTTTGCAGATTGCCGAGCTTGTTCCCGGCCGCACGAAGAAGGAGTGCGTCGAACGCATCAAGGAGTGCATGGCCAAAGTCAAGCAGGCAAAGAGCGAGGTGAGACACCCCAACAGCATGACGACACTGCTGCTGATGGTGCTCGATTGGATGCTTGTCGTTGGTGGTGGTGCTGCATACACTTGGTCTCAGTGCATGTACATTCGTCCCAGTGCTTACGTTCCTCTATCACCTCACTCTTGCCCCCCACCCCGCCCACCTACCACCACTGCTGCTGTGTCGTGTGTGCGTGTGTGTATGTGTGCTGTGCAGCCGCCCGCCCAGTGGACGGAGGAGGAGGAGGTCGTCCTTACAAAGGCGGCCAGCAAAGTCTACCCGCCAGGCACTACCGTACGTCACGCCTCCCATATGTGTGTGTGTGTGTGTGTGTGTGTGTATGTGTGTGTGTGTGGTTGTGTGCTGAAAGGCTTGTGCATTCAAGTCACCATTAGGTGTTGGCAAACACACACACACACAGACCAGCTGTTCTGGGCCTCACCTCCTCCTCCTTCTGGATGTCAACGGTGGACCAGACGCATTGCTGAATATCTCCAAACTCACGCGCACACAACATGGAAGCGCCCCAACAAGGTTGGCGGCTTGGAAGATATTGTACGCCGAATGTGTGTGTGTGCGTGTGTGTGTGTGTGTGTGTGTGTGTGTGTGTGTGTGTGTGTGTGTGTGTGTGTGTGTGTGTGTGTGTGTGTGTGTGTGGTGGAACTGTATTGCCACATGGCTGGTGTCATAGTGCCAATCATTCGTACCGGGTGCGTCCCCTTTCCTTCTCTTGCGTTTGTTTCCTGTTCCCAGCAAATTATCGCCAAGGTGAATGCGATGAAGAACGGAACACAAACTCACACACAGACGCACACAGACACAGGCACAGACACAGACACACACACTCACACACACACTCACACACACACTCACACACACAACTGTGAGCACACAAGGGAAGGGCAACTCACCCATCTTGGGGACGGGCTGTGTATCCCAGTAGCGGTGCACCTGTGCCTCCTCTTCAGCAACCTGCAACACAAACCGAGTGACATGATCGTTGTGAACACACGCGTGTGTGTGCGAATGAACGTAGATGCCAGTCAACATGCACACACACACACGTGTGCACACGCATGCGCGCACATGCACATGCACACGCACATGCACCCTTACATGCACAAGCACGAGTAGACACACCTTTTGCTTGTTGACAACCTCGAGCTGTGAGATGTACTTGTGCAGCATGTCAAGGTTGACATCCTTGCTGATGAAACGGCAAGCGAACAGCAACCACACCAACAAAACATGTATGAGCGCTCAAACAAGAAACGGGGGTGGACCAAGGATGCACAGGCAGACATAACATGCAGTCGCATAACACAAGCAAACTCACCCAGCGGCAGGCTTCTTCTGTGGACCGGGATGAATGCAGGTGCACACGATAAGCAGCGTGAGTAAAGCAGCACATACTGGTGCCATCAAAACCAACAAGCATCACCACACCAACCAGCAGTCTCCACCACCACAGCAGCCTCCACCACAAGGCAACCAGGCAACCAGGCAACGACGACGACGACACACCTCGCTCATGGCTGGTTGGCTGGTTTGCTGGTTGGCTCGCTCTCGTTGTTCGCTGTGTTGGCACTTGAAGAAATTTATTATAAATCATTCATTAATCGTCACAAACCGCTGCGCCCGAAAAAGGAGCGAGATGACTGCTTGGTTCGTTGCGCTTGCTGTGCTTGCTGCTCTGTTGTGCTTGCTGTGCTAGATGTGCTTGCTGTGCTGAGGGGTTGAAGCACGCATGGCCAGGATTCACAGGAGGTGCATTTGCGTGTGTTGCCTTGTCTTGGGATTCCATAGGGAAGCGTTTGAATCAGACCTGGAAAGCGGCGTCGCAGACGTTGCCACCGCCACAAGGTGTGTTTGTGTCTGTGTGTGTGTTTGCATGTGTGTGTGCTTGCATGTGTGTGTTTGCATGGTGTGTTTGTGTTTGTGTGTGTTTGTGTGTGTTTGTGTGTGTTTGTGTGTGTGTGTGTGTTTGTACGTGTGTGTGTATCATTTCAAGTCACCGCTTCGCACTCACTGCTTTTTTTTTTTTGGTTGACATGAGTACAGGCTGTGTAAGGAGGAAGACTGCCCGAAGCACCTTCGGCGCCTCGTGTGGCCGCTCCTCCTTGGTGAGTGGTGAAGGAGGAGACAAGGGTGGCGTGCTTGCAGCATCTTGCGCTATCACCAGCAACACCTGTGCTTGCTCACGCACCATGTGGTGTGCTTTGGGCCATTGTTCTTGTGTGCTCTACAGGGGTGCGTGGAAAGCCAGACACCATCACGCCAAAGACGCTGAGCGTGCCTGAAGATGGCGAGCTCCTCGATGCGTGCCGAACAGCTGCAGGTGAGATGGAGAGAGAGAGAGAGAGCGAGAGAGAGAGAGAGTATGTGTGTGTGCATACGTGAGCGAGGGTGAGGAAAAATGAGAGGGAAGTATCTTGCGAATGTTGTTTGCATGCACACATGCACACACATGTGCACAAGCACGCACACACACGCACACACACGCACTCACAATTCACTTTATCACACAAATTCAGACAAGCTGAAGTCGGAGCATGGCATGAGTGTGGAGGCGGGAGACATGGTGAAGGTGATTGTGGTCTTCTGCCAGGCCCGCGGCGTCACAACAGACCACGCCGTCAGCAACGGATGGATCGGTGTGTTCGCGCATGTGTGTGTGTGTGTGTGTGTGTGTGTGTGTGTGTGTGTGTGTGTGTGCGTGTGTGCACCTCTGTGCCCTTGGATGCAAGACGTTTCATGGAATATTGCCTCACCTGCACCACTACACCTTTGCATCGTTGGAACAAACCCAATCGTCACTGCGGTGTACAGAGTTGCTGCTGCCGTTCTTTGGCACTGGCATGGCCATTGGGGATGTGTACAACTGTTTCTACGCATTTGTCAGCAAGTTTGCCCTCAGGGACACCCAGCCAGACAGGTGTGTTCGTTGTGTGTGTGTGCATGTGTGCATGTGTATGTGTGTGCGTGCGTGTGTGTGTGCATGTCTGTGTGTGCGTGAGTGTGTGTGGTGTGTGTGTGTGTGTGCATGTGTGTGCGTTGTCCAACATCTCGTGCTCACCTCGCCTTCCCCTCCCTCATCCCTCTCCGCCATAGTGCGTGCTTCCACATGTTTCGGCTGCTGCTGCTGTATCACGAGCCAGAGTTCTGCCTCTTCCTTGACAGCGCCCACATCAGCATGCATGACTTTCTCCTCCCATGGGTGCGAAGCTTTTGTGTGTGTGTGTATGTGCGTGCGTGTGCGTGTGCGTGCGTGTGCGTGTGTTGTCTTGTTTGCGTTGTCCTTGTGCGAAGTACCACTTCTCTTCACGTCTCACCAAAGCAACGCTGGCTTGTTCACATGTATACTTGCGCACGCAAACAGTTCCAGAGCCTGTTTGCGACGGCGTGTCCAGGGGACATTGCGCTCAAGCTGTGGGACAAATACATTGCCCACGGAGACCCCTTCCTTGGTGCGTACATGTGTGCTGAGTGTGTAAATATGTGTGTGTGGGTAAATATGTGTGTGTGTGTATGTGCAGTGCACAATGTTGTACAGGATAACATTTCCTGTCTGTGCCTGTCTCTATCTCTGCCTCTCCGTGGGCATACATTCACTGCAATAGCGACACTTGCAGCTTTCTGTTCACAGCTCACCAGCAACAACAACCCCCCCCCTTCTTCCTTAAACCACATGCAGTGTTCTTCCTGGCGCTCGTGTTTGTGATCAACGCCAAGGACTATGTTGTTGATCTTGGCAGCGACACCACCGCAGCGGTGGAGTTCCTCTCCTCCCTCCCTGCGCAGGTCTCGCCAGACGACCTAGGCGACCTCATTGACCTCGGCCTGCACTACAGCTCGCTCACCCCAGATACGCTGCGCTCAGACTACTTTGCGCACGTCTTTGGCGTCGGCGGCTCTCCAACTGCTGGCCGCGGTGCGTTGAAAAGGGGAGGGGGGAGGGGAAGAGAGGATGTGGAGTGTAGTGTGGTGTAGTGTAGTGTGTAGTGTGTTTTGTTTGCAGATGTGCGTGCTCTCACGGTACTTCCACTCCACTGCTTGTCTGTTTTATGTGTGCAGGGTTTGATGATGTGATGCAGCTGCTGTGCTTCGACGTCTCACCAGCCGCGCTCCTGAAGAGGTGACACGCTCTCCTGTCTCACTATGATGCGTACATGTGTGTTGCGTTCTGCTCATGACGCTCGGTGTCTGTTTGTGGTAGCGTGTTCACCTCTCTTGCACCCTCACACACACGCTCACATACACATGCACGCTCACATACACACACGCTCACACGTGTACTCGCCCTTCTACGCGCACTTCCTCTTACATCAACATGTGCACCATCGTCCTTGCTTCGCTCTCTTTCGGAAGGATTGGGGAGCGCTCGCTGTTTCTTGTGGACACGCGACCCACTGAGCTGTACACGGCAGGGCACCTCACGCACACTTCAAAGCACCTCGACGCAAAGAGGGTGTGTTAGGGGAAGAACAGGAAGATTGTCTGCGGATTGTCGTGTGCGCTCGTGTACGTGCACGGGTGCTACTCATGTGTGCATGTACTTACATGAGTGTGTATGCATACGTGAACATGTGTGTGTGTGCGTGTTTGTGAACATGTGTGCGTATGTGTCAGCTGCTGCACGATCCCGCTGCCGTGGATGAAGATCTCGCCGCCCTCGAGCACCAGCTCGAACACTCCGCACAGGTCGTCCTGCACTCGTGTGTGTGTGTGTGTGTGTGTGTGTGTGTGTGTGTGTGTGTGTGTGTGTGTGTGTGTGTGTGTGTTGCTGTGTGTGTGTGTTTCTGTCTTGCATGCTGCACACCATGTCCTGCACTTGTGTGTGTGTGTGTTGCTATCTTGCATGCTTGTCTCCTCACATGACGACTGCCACCGCCACAACTGGTTCATGTGCACAGCAGCACATTTGCTTCATGGGCTCGACCGACGACGACGACCTTCTCAAGATGCTCATCTCCCGGTGCGTCCAGCAGCGGTGTCCCCGGCTGTGATTTGTTGTTGCCATTTGCCTTGTTGTTGTGGAGTGTTTTATTGTGTGTTTGTGCTCTCTCCTTTCGATGTTTACTCCAGTTGCGATGATTGCCTTTCTCATCCTCATGCTCCACCACCACCACCACCACCACCACCATCGCCGTCGCCTCCTCCACCTCCTTCACAGGTGCCTGAAGCGGCACCTCATGCACGTCACGTGTGTTCGCGGCGGATACAGCGCCGTCTTCGACCACATCAAAGCCATCGGCAAGCTCGACCAGCTCATCCAAGGTGTGTGTGCGTGTGCGTGTGCGTGCATGTGTGTGCGTGCGTGTGTGTGTGTGTGCGTGTGTGTGAGTGTGTGCGTGTGTGTGCGTGCGTGTGTGTGTGTGTGTGTGTGTGTGTGTGTGTGTGTGTGTGTGTGTGCGAATGTGATGGTTTCACACCGCCTCCACCATCGCGCTCGCTCACAACATCAACCTCCACATTCCCCCATCATCACATTCACCATACACCCCCTCCCCGTCCATCCCTCAAACAGGAAACGCCGTGGAAACGTCTGCACGAGCGCAGTCCGACCCGTTGGCGGAAGAATCCGCCGTTGTTCCGCACGTGGAGGACAAGCAACCGACCCGCTTTGGCGCGCGGTTTGCGGGCTGGGCGGCGTCATACAAGGTGCCCAGTCATGTGCTGCTTTTGAATTTGGGCCTGATGCACGATGAGAGAGAGAGAGAGAGAGAGAGAGAGAGAGAGAGTGGGTGTGGGTGTGGGTGTGGTGTGGTGTGGTGTGTGTGTGTGGCAGCGCGAGAGAGCCATTGTAGCCATACCACATGGATTTTTTTTATCGTAAAGTGTATTTTTTGAT
>NW_004754921.1:639493-646529 GCF_000188695.1 Salpingoeca rosetta | reverse complement strand
CCCATCGTTCGGCGCCAGCCCAGAAGGTAGCATGTGTGTGTGTTCTTTACAGTGTGTTTACAGTGTGCCGTGCGTGCGTGTGCGTGTGTGCATGCGCGTGCGCGTGCGCGTGCGTCGTATGTTTGTCGCACACTGATTCAGCAGCCCCCTTCTCGCGTTCACACGCACACACACACACGCGCGCCCGATGTTGCGTTTACACCGCTTCGCTCCCCCTTTTTGTCCATCAGGTGAACTGATTGCGCACATTGGTAAGGCGGCGCAAGAATCGAACATTGTGCGAATGTTCCAGTGCAATGAAGTGCACGCATCCCTCCTCTACCCAACACACCTCGCCCTCACCCGCTCACACATCCTCAAGGTGCGCTGGATCTCTCTCTCTCTCTCGTGCGTGCGTGCGTGCGTGCGTGCGTGCGTGTGTGTGTGTGTGTGTGTGTGTGTGTGTGTGTGTGTGTGTGTGTGTGTGTGTGTGTGTGTGTGTGTGTGTTTGTTTGTGTCTGTGTGTGGAGTCATGCACATACGACTCTATTCCAACCATTATCATTGCTCCTCACTACCTCCTGCTCATCCCACTCCGTGCGAATCAACAGCTTCGGGAGATTGAAGGGCGAGGAAATCACGCCGTGGTGATGTGGCGCCGTCCCCTCACGTCCATTCTTCGCATCACAGCAAAGAAGAAACACCCAACCTTGCTCTCCTTCCTCTTCACGGTGTGTGTGTGTGTGTGTGTGTGTGTGTGTGTGTGTGTGTGTGTGTGTGTGTGTGTGTGTGTGTGTGTGTGTGTGTGTGTGTGCATGTGTGTGTGCATGTGTGTGTGCATGTGTTGGTAGTCATGCAGCTCGACTTGAAGCGTCCTTGCGCCACCACTGTCGCGCGTTCCCTTCCCGTCTCAAACCCCCCCCCCCCCAAAAACGCACACACCACACAGGACGAGAGCATGTCAGAGGAGGCAATTGCGCAGGCGATGGCCAGGGCCGGCATTGTGGAGCAGCCGGCGACGCCAAGCGAGGCGGGAAGCGGTGTTGCAGCGAGCACGACAGGCAAGGACGACATGAAGGCAGAGGAAGGCCAGAAGCAAGGCGGAAAGGGCGAAGAACACACAAACAAGGAGGAAGAGGAGGAGGAGAAGGGTGAGGAAGCTGCGCCTGCTGCAACGGCTGCATTTGCAATTGACGACGATGATGAGGAGGAAGAGAAGAAGGAGCAGGAACAACAGGAGGCAGAGGAGGACCAGGCAGAGAACAAGGAAGAAGACAAGGAAACTGTGGCAGAGGTAGACAAGAGCAGCAAAACGGACAGTGTAAGCAGCAATGCGGAAGCAGCAACCAGTCCTGCTGAAGAGAAAGACGTTGGGGGCAGCGTTGCCAAACCCGCAGCAGCAAACACAGCAGAAGCACAAGCACAAGCAGAAGCAGAAGCAGAAGCAAAACAAGCAGCGAGCCAACAACAACAACAGCAAGAGGGTGGCAGCAGCGGAGACAGCAGCAGCAAGAAAGGGAAGAAGCCCAAGATTGACATTCCTGGCACGCTCAAGGAGCGGTTTCTTGTTCCTCAGGCGCAGGAGGCCAAGGCGGTGCTGCGAGACATGATCGTGGCGGCCCGTGAGGAGGAGGACAGACTGGCGTTGTAGGTGTTGGGGCACTGGAACACGCGTTACAGTGTGCGACAGTTGAAAGTTGGTGTGTTGTGATTTGTGCGTGTCACCACCCATGCCGCTCTCGCCCCATTTCACGCCATTGCCGCGTCATGTCAGTTGATTGGTGTTGAATGGTTGGTCAACTAGAGAGATTGACACACGAATGAACGAATCCCAAGTTGTTGTTTGCTGGAATGTGTTGGTAGTTGTGGTGTTTGTTTGATGTGATGATGTGGAGGAAGTTTTGATGCTGGGAGCGTTTCAGAGTCGATGATACACATAACACACTCTTTGCACCGAAAAAGTCAACGCGAAAGGAGAGCAGCAGCCGAGGGAGAGAGAGAGAGAGAACAGGACAATACAACTGACAAACAACAACAATAAGGCGTAGGGTGGCGATGAGGGAGGGAGCGGTGTTGAGGAGCATGGTATTCATGTGTGTTTTTGAGGGGTTGCCTGGGGGTAAGCTGTGTGCATCTAGTCCATGAGGTTGCGGAAGGCCTCTGTCATCCGCGTCTGCAGGTCGTCGTACACGGCCATCACTTCCTCCTGGGGCTTCTCCCACGTGTTCTGAAGGAATCAGGCGGGGAGGGGGAGTGTTTGAAGAGGGGTTCGAGACAAGGTGAGCAAAGCGAAGAGAAGGGGTCGGGGGAGGAGGGACAGGAGATAGGGAGGAAACGCGAAGTGATGGCACAACACGCACACGCACACGCACACGCACACGCACACATGTATACACACACACGCACACGCACACATGTATACACGCACACGCACACGCACACATGTATACACACGCACACACACCTGGAACTTCATTGAGCTGATTTCGTAGATGATGTCGTTCATCTGCTCCTTGATGACGGCAAGCGTCACCTTCTTGTCGCTGTTGGCCGTCGCCTCACACACCTCGCGCGCCTGGTTGTAGAAGCTGCAATCGGAACAAGACATTGGTTTGGAGGGTGGGGAGAGGAAATGAGGCGTTGATGCAAGCATTGGGCGCATCAGAGAGAAGAATCATCTGCATCATGCTTTCAATTCTCACACGATGACGCGAGGGCAAACCTGATCATGTTGCGGAGCATGGCAACAGTCTTCCAGAAGGGGCAGTAGCGATCGTAGGGCGAGAAACTGTGGTGTGTAGCATATGGGAGACGGAGGGTAAGGGTGAGGGTGAGGATGAGGTGGTTGAAAAACAGAAGACAAGGAAGCCTGAATAGCAGCAACACACACACACACACACACACACACACACACACACACACACATGTGCACACACATGTGCACACACATGTGCACACGGCTGAAAAAAAAAAAGCGCAAAGTAGAGGAAGGCGTGGTTGCAGGACGCACCCGTTCTGCTGGAGGAAATCGTCCTTGATGAGCTTGGCAACCTCGAGCGTGATCTTGTCGCGCTCGGCGAGGGAACCCTTACCCACAAGTTGCACAATCTGGCGGAGAGGAAGGGAATAGGAGGGGGGAAATGGTGGGCTTTGTTAGCAGGAAGGTTGAAGGAGGTAGGCAAGGCGAGAGTGCCAGGCAGCACACACGCACACACACACGCACACACACACACACACGCACGCACACACACACACAACCCACACAAAGCGCATGTTGGCAGACCTCGCTGAGGTCCTCCTCTTCCTGGAGAATCTCGCGGGCGGCAGTACGGAGGGCAGGGAACTCGGGGAAGTTCTTCTCATAGTAGCCATCCAACGCACGCATGTATCTGCACATCAAGGGAAAAGGGGGTGGGGAGGGTGGTGAGGGTGGTGAGGCGGTTGTTGCAGAGGCGAAGCAATGCAGTGGTGGTGTGTAACTGGCTGAAAGCACGGAATGTCGCACAATCAAAGGGGTTCACAGACATGAAACACACATACACATGCACACGTACCACGTGCACACATGTTTACGCGCTCCCGAACAAACACACACACACGCGCGCGCTCACAAAGGTTACGCACTTGCTGTATGAGATGAGCCAGTTGACGGATGGGAAGTGCTTGCGCTGGGCGAGCTTCTTGTCAAGGCCCCAGAACACCTGGACGATACCGAGGGTGGCGGATGTGACGGGATCAGCGAAATCACCACCGGGCGGGGACACGGCGCCGACAATGGTGACGGAGCCCTCGCGCTGCGGGGAGCCGCGGCAGACCACGCGGCCGGCGCGCTCGTAGAAGGAGGCGAGGCGGGCACCGAGGTAGGCCGGGTAGCCGCTGTCGGCAGGCATCTCGGCAAGACGGCCGGAGATCTCACGAAGGGCCTCGGCCCAGCGGGAGGTGGAGTCGGCCATCATGGAAACGTTGTAGCCCTGGTCACGGAAGTACTCGGAGAGGGTGATGCCCGTGTAGATGGAGGCCTCACGGGCAGCGACAGGCATGTTGGATGTGTTGGCAACGAGTGCAGTGCGCTTCATAATGCTCTCCTTGCGGCCGTCAATCTCAAGCTCGAGCTGGTTGTTTTTGTTGGGGGAGGAGAGGAGGTGTGGTTGTGAGGGGGTGAAGGAGAGGGTGAATGGGCAAAGTGGGGACCAGCAAGAGAGGTGTGCGTGTGTGTGTGTGTGTGTGTGTGTGTGTGTGTGTGTGTGTGTGTTTGTGTGTGTGTGTGTGTGTGTGTGTGTGTGTGTGTGTGTGTTGGTTGTTGACGCACCTCTGGGAACTCGGCCAAGACTTCGGACATCTCGTTACCGCGCTCGCCGCAACCGACGTAGATGATAATGTCCGAGTTGGAGAACTTGGACAGGGACTGGAAGGGCGGCGGCAATGGGAATGGCGTGTTTTGGGTGTGGAAAGGAGACGAGGGGCAGTGAGTCTCGCGTGGGGAGAGATCGGGCAGCGTGGCACGGAAAAAAGCGGGCGGGAGGGGCAAAGCGAGGTTTTGTGCGTGTATAGGTAGGTGTGTGCGCCACTGACCTGGGAAATGACGGTCTTGCCGCAGCCAAAGGCGCCTGGGATGGCGGTGGTACCGCCCTGGACGCAGGGGAAGAGGGCATCGAGGACGCGCTGGCCCGTGAGGAGCGGGTGGTTGGCAGCCATCTTCTCCGTCGTCGGGCGCATCTGGCGCACAGGCCAAATCTGTCGTGGTGTGTGTGTGGGGGGGGGTATGGGTAATGGAGGAGGAGCGTGGGGTTGGGGTTAGTATTCTTGAGTGTAGGGGAAGAGGAACTGGTGAATCGATAAGAGACGACGAAGGACAGAAGAAAAGGCACCGCGTGCTCGTTTGGGGTTGTTGTCATTTACCTGAAGCATGGTGTGGGAGGTTTCCTTGCCGTTGAACTCGGTCTTGAGGACGGTGTCGACGATGGTGTACTCGCCGGCGGGGGCAATCCACGTCACCTTGCCGTGAGCCTTGGGGCGGACCATGATGCGGTGCTCCCTGGAGATGAGAAGGAGGAGAGGGGGGAATTGAACGTGTGAGTGAGTGAGAGTGTGTGTGCGTGTGTGTTGAGTGAGGTTGTGGTGGGTCCGAGACGGGATTGACTGGTGATAGGGTGAAGAGCGAAGGCGAGAGGGATGGGGCATGTACGGGTGTGACAACGCACTTGATGAGACTGTTCTCCTCGACGGTGCCGTAAATGTCGCCGCCGGAGACCATGTCGCCAACCTACGACGGAAGAGAGGGGGTGAGTGGAGGTGGTGAGTGGAGGTGGTGAGCTTAACGTGTGAATGTGTGTGTGTGTGTGTGTGTGAATGGCCCCTCAACAGGCGTTGGCAGATGTTGCCTGGGCGTTGGCTGGGGCGTTGAAACTACCTTGACATCTGGGGAAGGGGTGAAGGGCCACTTCTTTTCGCGGTCGAGGGAGTTGACGGTGACACCGCGCGGGATGTAGATGCTCTCCGTCTGGCGCGTAATCTCGTCAAGAGGACGCTGGATACCATCGAAGATACTGTGGGCAAGGGAGTGACGTACAGAGAGAGAGAGAGAGAGGGAGGTGAGGTGAGCGGGCATGGATGGTAGTGTTGCAGAGATCGTCTGTGGTTGCGAGCGGACACACAGCGGGTGACAGCACAGGCTGCAGCGTGCACTCACCCGCCGAGGATGCCGGGGCCAAGCTCGACGGAAAGGGGCTTGCAAGTACGGTACACGGGATCGCCGACAGTCACGCCAGATGTTTCCTCGTACACCTGTGTGTGAGAGAGTGAGTGGGTGAGTGGGTAAGTGAGAGAGTGTGAGTGAGTGAGTGGAAGAGAGCGAGTGTGTGTGTGTGTTAATGAATGAGCGGGTGAGCGAGTGCGTGTTTGCGTGTGCGTGTGTGTGAGGGGATGTGCAGCGAGGCCACAGACAGACGGCACACCATCGCAGCCCGAACGAGCAACAGCAGCGGTGTGTGTTACCTGAATGGTGGCCTGGTCCTGCTCGAGACGGATAATCTCACCGACAAGCTTGTTGCGACCGACGCGCACCAGCTCGTACATGGCGGCACCGCTCATCTTCTCAGCGATGACGACTGAGTGGTGGATGAGCAGAAGCAGCAAACAAAACACAACATGGACACCAATGAGCCGTGGAAGGTGGAGGGTGGTGTGTGTGTGTGTGTGTTTGGCGGGGGATGTAATGGACGATTCACGGAACAAGCGCAGCGCTGTGTATGCGTAAGGGTGTGCATACGGACATACCGGGACCGGAGACGCCGAAGACGACGCCCTCCTTTGGGGCCTTGCCGTGGTCAGCCTGCATGAGCGTGGACAGTGTGTGTTTGTGTGACGCGTTGATGAGGTGGTGGAGGGGGAAGGAAGCGCAGTGTCAACAAAGAGGAAACGGTGTCGACAGAAGTGGAGAGGGGGAGGCAGGTCAGCTGCGAGCAGCAGGGCCAGCAGAGTCAGCGACACACGCACACGCACACACACACACACACACACACACACACACACACACACACACACCATGATGATAGGAGGGGGGGGGGGTTGAAGACGACGTGGGAGGTGGGATGTGTGGTAGTGTGTGTGTTGTGGTGTGGTCTGTGATGGATGCAGCCCACGCTCTTTTTCTCTCCAATCTCAAAATGGGCGAAAGCCTCCAAATTCGCATGCGCTGGAGATACCTGATTTGGGCCATTTCCTGAAGCTGAGTCCGCGAAATTCAAACGTTATCAAATCACACGACGATGGAGCGACAACGACAGGGTGGAAGCGGCGTTGGCGACAAGCTGTTGGCCAACGCTCGCAAGAGCGGGCAGCTGAACATCAGCGCGCGCGGGCTGGAGGCCATTCCACAGGCCGTGTTCCACCTGCACGAGATTCCGCCAGAGCAGACATCCCTTTCCTTCGACAGCGAGGACAAGTAAGTTAGGTGGAGGATTGGTGGGGGCGGGGGCGGGGGGGGGGGTTGTGTGGGGGGACATTGTGTGTGTGTGTGATTGTGTGTGTGTGTGTGTGTGTGTGTGTGTGTGTGTGT
>NW_004754921.1:619600-634381 GCF_000188695.1 Salpingoeca rosetta | reverse complement strand
AGCGGTGGAATGGCGTTCATAGGTTGATGGGTGGAAAGGAATGCTCGCACACAAACACACACACACACACACATGCATGGGCACACAAACACACACATGCACATACACACACACACACATGGTGTGGCACACACTTGCATACGGCGGACGGCGTTTTCTTGCTGTCGGACGTGGCGGCGAACAAGCTTCTCCTCTGTCAACAGCTTCAGCACCTGCAGCGTGCGGCATTTGGCGCCAATTGGGAAGAGGAGGTGAACCGGCGTGAATTGAAGCAAGTTCAGGGTCTCAAAGGAGCTCGGTGAAATGAGGAAGTGAGGAAACGCAACACAAGCACACGCGCGCACACAGGCTGACAAATGCACACACAGGGATACATACACAGAGACCTATGTACTCACACACATACGCATACACACAGATCTATGTACTCACGCACACACACACACACACGCACACACACACACACACGCACACACACGCACGCACACACCTTTGGCAAGCGAATCTCGCCCGTGCGCTCCCAGTAGATTGGCCTGCCGTGTTTGTCAAAGCCTTCGGGGGCAACAGGGCAGAAAGCTTGATACACCTGTTGGAGAGAGCGCGCGTGTGAGGCGCAAGGCTTGGTGAAAGTGGAAGGGAAGGGGTCGAAGTGGAGGTGGGGGGGACGACACTGGGCGATGGCCCAAAGGTCGACGAAAGTAGAGACACCACACACACACACACACACACACACACACACACACACACACACACACACACACACACACACACACACACACACACACATACGCGCACACACCTCCTCGTCTGGATCAGTGTCCAGGGCCGAAGCGACGTCGTTCTCATGATACCATACTTCCGCATCAACAAACTGCTGCACAGCGGCCTCGACGTCATACTTTCGCGCCCGAACAAACCTGGATCACAAGGGAAGGAGGAATGAAAGAACGACAAACAGGAGAGGAATGAGGACACGCACTGCTGCGGTGTCCGACAAGGATGCAGCACGCATATGCACACACACATGCACATGCACACGCACACACACATACGCACCGCATGATGGTTGCAATGGTGGGTGCGCGGGCTTCTTCTCTAAACTCGTCTGTAATCTCCGGCCTGTCCTTCAGCGCTGCTTTGAAGCCCTAGATGTATGGCACGCACGTTGCAAGAGGGATTGGGACGAAGCAGAAGAGGAGAAGAAAGAGGGTGGAGGAGGTGAGGGAAGAACAAGAGGGGCCTGAAGACACGAGGAACAGCATGACGTCCAGAAAGTCAAACACAGTAAACCATATACACACACAAGCAGGCAGGCAGCAGAAGCAGCTGCTGCTGCAGCACCTGAACGTAGCCATCGATGGCCTCCTTGGTGGGGTCCTTGGGACACAGGGTCGCATAGTCAACAGCCTCCACCTCGTCAACGCTTCGGGCGAACATAATGGTGGGTGATGTGGGCGGTAGATGGATGGATGAGCAGCGTGGTGCTGTTGTGGATGAGGTCAGAATGATTGTGTTTGGCAGGACCGCGCTGCAAATTGTCATGTTCGATTAATTCGGGATCGCTTGAATTGGTGCTGATGTGACTGTAGGCAGCCTGCAGACCTGTGTCGCTTGTTGCTTTGCTCCTTCAGTTCCTTAGTTCCTTCCTCCCGGTTCCTGTTTCCAGGATGCCCTTTGCGTTGGTGGGGTTTGCTGTTCTACTTGCAGACACCCAAAGAAAGCAACAAGAAAGTGGAGCATGGGCTGATGAAAGGATGAACGTCTGAACGTCGACGAAAAGAAAAGAAGAAAAGTACAAGCTACACATCCTCGTGCAGAGTGCGGCAGAGCACAACAAGAAGAAAAAGAAGAACACAACAAGCGACAGAGCTTAAGAGCCTGCTCGATGTCTAAGTGGAGGGGAATTGGGAAGTGGGGAAGGCAACCCAGCATGCCTTGACTTAGGTCAACGAAACGAATTGTTCGACACTTGGACAGTGGGAGGAGAAGCACAAGGCCAGCACCGACAGACTGACGCCAACTGACGAGACAAAACGCAGAACAAGACGCAGAAACAAAAAGCAGAGGCCGTTCACTCAACTCCAAAAAAAAAAAGGGGGGGGGGGACACGAGGATGACAGGAAGCCTGTGAGTGCACACTCACCACAGAACAGAAAGAGACCATCACAACAACCTTGAGGGCTGGGGTGGGCCGTATCCCGAATCGGTGCGCTTACACAGTAGTGTAATTGTTCTGCTGACGCGTGAATGGGAATGCCGTCCGTCGTCCCAAGTACCTGAACCCGACGAAAAAGCAGACAATTGTGGTGGCTACCCCACCAAAGAACACGGCCGCAAGCAGCTTTGCTTGAACCTTTCGAGCATGTGAGCTGGAGTGTGCGCTTTGCAAGCACTGTCCACCCTGCACAGACCCGAAAACGCAATCACACTGGAAGTTGTAGCCCAGACGTCGGCTGATGACGCTCTCGTCAGTGGCAATGTATGGGTCGTCAAAGTTGAGTTCACATTCCACAAGCGTGTGCTGTGTCAAGAACACTTGTGGTGCGATTCTTGATGGCTGATACCGCCCGTCGGGAGAAAGAGTTGGGTCTGTGCTGAAGATGACTGTTCGCGCGGCAGCCTCAACGAGGTCGAGGGAGGCAAGCCATTGATTGTCCGACAAATCGAACACATTCACAGCCTCCAAACAGCGGGTGATGAGGGCTTTGGTGTCGCTATTCTGGCCGAGGCGTGGATGACTCCAGTTGCGCGCGATGAGAATAGTCGAGCCTTGTGTATCACACAGGGCCTCATGTGGTGGAATCTTGGTGTCACTGATATCAAGCACGGGAACCTCTGGCACGGACATCTCGGCCAAAGAAGAACAGCCAGACACGTTCACGAGGTTGGGAGAGCCATGCACAAACACGTGCTCAATGGCAGAGTTGTTCATCAAAAACACCGTTTTCAGTGACACGCCCTCACAGAGCTCCAGAGTTGTGTACGAAGTGGACTCCAGCGCCAGCTCAGTCGCCTCAGGGCCGAGGAGACTGCACAATTGGCGATTTGGCAGCAATGTCTCGTTCAGGCCAGGCCAGCCAATGTGCAGACTGATCAAGTTAGCGGTGGCGTTGGAGCCATGTAGCCATTCGTGTGGAAATATGACATTTGCCATGTGAAAGAACACGAGATCAGACAAACTCCACGCTGGTGCCTGATGTCGCGAAAACACGACTGCACTTGTGCTTCCAATTGCAGCGTCCATATCCAACACTCTCAGGCCCGTCATGTTCGCGAACACGCTGAGATCGATGATGGCCATGAAATGGTCTCGCTGTCCGTAGAGTTGAAGTTGCGTCAGCGGGGTCAGATCGGGAACCGCGCTCAAAGGGTTGTCGCTCAGATCCAGGGAAGTGAGCAATGCGCTTGAATGAAGGTAAAAGTAGTCGAGTTGGTTGAACGATGCATCAAGTGTGGCTAGTTTCCTTAGCCCGAGGTCCTTGATTTCAGTCAAGTGATTGTGGCTCAGATACAGTGCGGTAAGCGAATCTCCACCTTGTAGCGTGTTCTGAGTGACGGACTTCAGTTGGTTGTGTTGCAAGTACAGCGCTTGAAGGTTTCTGCACGCAGCGAAAACGCCCTCTGGTAAATGCTGCAACTGGTTGCCATCGAGTGTCAAGTTTTTGAGGTGCGTACCCAGCGAGAAGGCGGCACGGTCAACTTGTGTGATAATGTTGTCGTGCAGGTACAGAGACTGCAGTGATGCGGTTGCCAGCCCCTCCTTCACAACGGTGAGATAGTTGCTGGACACATCCAACACTTCAAGATGCTGAAGGGGCTGGAATTCAACGCCCTCAATTTCGTCCAACAGGTTGTCTGCCAAGTAGATGTGTGTCAAACTTGTGCAGTTGTAGAACACTTCGAGTGCCAGATGCTTCAAATTGTTGGATCGCAGGTCCAGCACCTGTACCTTGGCTGGATACACGAAGGAATAATTTGCGATAACGGAAATCTTGTTGTCAGAGAGATCCAGCTCAGTAATGGGGAGGCCCAAGAGCGTGCGAGCTTCAAAGACTGTGATAAAGTTGTGACTCAAATCGAGCGAGGTGATGGTCTTGCCGACTTCAAAGAGTGGAGATGGTACTTCTGTGAGCAGGTTGTGTGAGAGGTCGAGCGAGATGAGCTGCGACAAGCACCCGTCGTAGAAGCAAACATCCACTGTTTGCACGCTGTTGTGGCTGATGTCAAGCTCAACCACGCTGGGCGTCGTGTGCAGCCAATGCAGGGCAAATGTTGGGGACCGAAGACCACGCAGAGTGAGGCTCTTCACTGATGTCCAGTTGGTGGCTGCAAGAAACGGTTGCAGTTTGGTTGAGTCCACATCACCCTGAATATGCAGCGCACACGGCTGAAGCATATGATAAGTGGTGGCAATACATTCTTGGCTTGGATTGAGGACAGGGGGGCTGCCGGAGCTGAACACCACAATGAGGGTCGATGTCGTTGAAGAAGTAGCTGTGCAGTTGCACTGCAAAATGTTGGCCAAAGAACAAGTCACCGGTGTCCCCTGAGCAGCACACATGTCCCTTGTCGCGTGCAATTGAGACGGTGGTCGGGGCACAACGTGTGTCGACTGTGGAAGCAAAGGGAAGAATGGGGGTTGGATTGACGACTTGGGCCGACTTTGCCGACGCACTCGCTCTTGGCGAGGGTAGGTTTGAGGGAGCAAGGCGTTGGCCATATGGTGCTGCGCTTGGCTTGCACGTGCTGAGTCACTTTCATCCTGGCGCTCTGAGCCTGAGGCTTTGAGTACACCCTCTCTTGGGGCATTGATCGCACGCGTGTCGATGCACATTTTGTTGACCAGCTGCCATACACGCTTCAAGTCTGTGGAGCTGGCGCTTGTGGCACCAGTCTCGCCTTCTTTCAGTGCAAAGTCCTCAGAATAGGAGTTCAGCAACGTGGGAATGGTTTCCAGGCCTTTTGCCGCATCGCGACAGAGGTGTTCCTGCAAAGGTGCAAAGACCAAACACGCAGAAGACAAAAGAAGATCATGAGATGAGTGTCATTTTGAAGTCGTGGTGTTGTGTCATCTCTGACAACGATATCAACGCTATGGAGAAAGACAATGTATGCAAAACGAACGTGAACGCGCATACACACGCACACAATCACATCTACGTGCACGTGCACACATACACACGCGCACATACGCATGAAAACATGCGCACACGCACGCAGACACACTCACAAACACACAGATACAGACACGAAGACACAGCAAGCAAAATGGTCGCTGAGTCACTGGGTCACGCCGCCTAAAGACATCGTCGTGTCATTGCTCTGGAGTCAGAAAAAGCTTGGCATCTTGACGTACCTTCCTCGCTTCGAAGTCTTGGCGTTCCTGTGTGATGGGTAGAGCGCTTGCAGTCTTCACCAGTGGTTGGAGGACAAGCGCTGCCGCGCAAACCACAGCGATAAGCATCCAGCACTGCGCCATTTTGGTTCGTCGCACGCGTATCGTATTGGGTGTGTGGTTGTCTGACTGTGGTGAAATGACATGACACAAGTGTCTTCGCAGATGCGAGATGGCGCACGAAGAAAAACGGAGCGTTCACTGATTGTTGGAGGAGTGGAAGTGTAACAGCAGGTTTGTTTGTTTTTTCCCTCTTCACTTGTCGCTTTTTCCCATGCCGAAACTTCGCAACCCAACACAAAGCGGGAAACTCCACCACCACAGAAGGAAACTTGTACGATCGGAAATGGGAACTCCTACCAAATTTGACGAGTCTTTTCTCTTGTTGAGAAAAGTATTCTCGTGTGATGCTTGCTCACGCGAAGAGCAGAGCAGCATTAGACGTCGTGCGTTGAGCGTCTGCGACCAAAGAATTCCCATGGCGCCATCGCCAACCAACGACGCATTTTGTTCTTGTCGTGTTGGCTGATTCATTGATGCCAACGAAGCACACGACCTGTCTGCTGTTCTCACATCCATTCTTCCACCATCGACTTTGTTTGTCGTCTCGTCCTCTGCTCTCTGTGTGTCGAACACTCTTGCAGTCGGCTTTGTTCTCGGGATCTTCTTCCTGACTTGGCTTATCCGCGACCATGAGCACGCTGGGAACGCTTGGGGATGAACAAAGCATCATCACATCAAGCGACATTCAGGGAGGTGCAAGTGTGGCAACCACAAACATCGACGCTGCTGCTTCGGTCATCCACACTTCATTGAGCCACGAAACACACGGTACAGAGACCCCCAATCAAGAGGAAGATGCGCAGAGTGCTCAGTGTGACACTGCACGCAAACAACTTAAAGAGCTGCTCAACTCCATGAACTGGTTGGCGCCGGGATCAAAGTCGCATCTCCAAAGCATTGTCGACAAACAACCTGACAGCGAGAGGTCAGTCAGTCGTCAAGCAAACTCTGTTGCAGCAATTGTGCTGTTTCGATCTGGTGTTCTCTTTGATTTTGTGGCTCACCCACCGCGTTTTAACTGCTTTACTCCCCCTACGCTTCTCCTTTCGCGCCAGTTCCAGCCAACTCAAAGCGTAAGTGGCGCACACATGAGATAGATGCGACGGATCAAGAGTATGTGAAAGAGTGCGCAGACGGCGCTGCGTGGGGTTGTGTTGTCAAACTCTGTTCGTCCGCTCATCTCCATGCTGTGCGCGTTGTACATTTGTATTGTTTTGTTGTTTTGCTTAGACGAAGTTTTGAGAAGGCAAACACATGGTCCCTGACCTTCCTTAACCTCTTCCTTCCGGTGGACGAACTTTTCTCAAGCGCGTATCTTGATCAATACGCAGAGGCGATTGCGCTCGCTCTGGAAGCTGATAGAACCATCACTGAAGTCGAGTAAGAACCCTGCATCGCCTGTTGTTCTGTTTCTTCGTGTTTGTGTTCGTGTGTGTGTGTGTGTGTGTCTGGGTGTGTGTGCGTGTGCATGTGTGTGTGTCTGGGTGTGTGCTTGCGTATATGTGTGTGTGTGTGCGCGTGCTTGCGTATGTGTGTGTAATTTCGGGGTTACCTTTGAGCCGCACCTGCTATGACACGCACCCCGTGTCTTTTCCAGCCTCACGGCTGTGCCTCTACAGGAGAAGCAAGCCAAACTCATAGCCGCCACAGTCATCACGTTGGAGCGCCACGTCGCCGTCAAGTTGTAAGTCCTGTGCAGGGCATGCAAGAAGGGATTTGGGTCTTCCCATGCACCTTGGTCTGATAGTGCAGGGGTATGCAGGGGTGTGAAGCTTCTGTGCTCACAATCGTGCATGAGCCTGTTCACTGGCAGTGGGGTGAAAAAGGTGAACGGCATCTTCAAGCGATTGACAAAGGCGACCAAAGATCTGAGTACGTGTTGCGCGGTGTAAATGCCTTGTCTTGCATGACGGAGGTTGAATTAGAGTTGACGATGGATGATGTAGTCACAGCTAATCACTGAGCCACTTGCGTGTCTCGACAGAGAATGAGCTTGATCGGAAAGCGGCACGACTCGAAGACAATAGTAAGAGAGAAGACCGTGAAAACAAGGATTGTAACCAGCTCGATATGCACAAAAGCAAACGTGCATGTTGAATTGACGGGCTTGGTTCCTCCACGTGCGATGCTTGACGCCTCATTCGCGCTTGCTCCCTCTTGCTTGACTCAAATCACAACAGAGAAGGCCATGACGGAGTTGAAGGGCAAACATTCTCGTGAATGTGAGCGGCGATGGGCATTGCAATTAGGTAAATGTACTCGCCTGTCGTACCTGTCGTGTATGAATGAACGACGCAATTGACCTGCAACCAGCACACACCTGGGTCAGCTATGTACTACTCACACGTGTACTTGCTTTGTTCGCTTGCTTGTTCGTTTGCTCGTTTGTCATCTGTTGTGCCCTCAGAGGAAGTGTTCAATTTGAACATTCCATCGTCTCGGTTCACGAACAAGAAACCTCACAAAGACGTTGGAGGAAATCCGGTTCGTGGCGCATTTGGTGCCCTCTACAAGGCAGAGCTGGCTGACCATCCTGTGGCCCTGAAGCAGCTCACCGAAGTGACAGAGCGCCCGCGTGTCACTGACATCTTGTCTAGCGTCGACGGCTCGCAGGACTTTTCAGATCACTTGAAGCGAATACTTCGCGAGGCGCGCATCCTGCTCTCTCTTCGCCATCCCAACATCGTGCACTTCCTTGGCCTCACCCACGATGAGCAAAGCCACACGCTGGCCTTTGTGCTGAGCTGGGCGGAGAACGGCTCCCTGTATGATGTCTTGCACGTGGTGAAGAAGCAGCTCGACGAGGCAACACGCCATCGCATTGCGTTTGAGGTGGCCTGTGCCATGGCGTTCCTCCACGCCCACAACGTCGTGCACCGCGACCTCAAATCGCCAAACGTGCTGCTGGATGCATCCCTGTCCGCCAAGGTGACGGACTTTGGCATGAGCACCTTCAAGCCAACAGACAAGTCCGTGCTGACACATGGAGGTGGCACACCGCTGTGGGCGTCACCCGAGCAGCTACTTGGGCAGGAACTCCGCATGGACACGGACGTGTTCTCTTTCGCCGTTCTGTTGTGGGAGCTGTTGTTCAACACCAAGCCATGGCACCACGGTAATTATGCCTCCGCAAGTGGTGCGTCTCTGATTGTCATTGCCAACGCGTATGACAAGGGCGAATACCTTCCACTCAACGCTGAGATCAACGGTCGCAGGCTGAGCCATGCGGTGCAGCAGGTGCTTGGTCAGTGCTTCGATGTGGGCGGCAACCGGCCATCTTTTGTACAGCTTCAAGGTACGCTGCAGGACCAGTATGTCGCCGTACGTGACCAACAGGCTGTCGACATGGCGAAGCAACACAGGCTGCTGCACGGCCCTGCCGATGCTGTGTGGAAGTGGCAGCCGAAGGACTTGGATCCACTTCGGTCCCTCTTTGTGACTCATCCAACACGCGCGTCAGTGCGCATTGCTGCTGTTGGCGCTGCACACGACACGGCCATCGCCATCGTCAAACAGGTGAGATCGCGCGCGCGCGCGCGCGTGTGTGTGTGTGTGTGTGTGTGTGTGTGTGTGTGTGTGTGTGTGTGTGTGTGTGTGTGTGGCTGTGCTTGTGCGTCTGTGTGTAATCTTGTGGTTGTGAAGTAATGGGTTGCTATGACGCGTCTGCCACGTCATTTCACGAATGCTCACACCCAACTGTCACCCACTCTTGTTTTGTCTCCCACGCCGCTGAACACGCGACAGATGATCACGGAAGCTGGTGGCCGCTCGAGCGATGAGGCGACAGCCAATCCTCTGCAGCCCTTTGGCAAGACCGTTGTTGGCGTCGCTGTTGTGCAGTGCAGCCAGAAGAATGCTGCCTTCAACGGCGCTGTGCACCGCAACCAAACCCGTTATCGTGGCCACATGAGCAGCGCCAACCACCCGTTCCACCCCAAGTACGCACTTCAGATGGGCGAAGACGGCAAGCTACTCCCAAGTGGTATCCCCGTCAATGCCGAGAAGTCAGCCGTCCTTGCTCGCGTCACCCTGCATCCACCACCCACAACTGCTGCTACCGCTAGCGCGCCACCGTACAAGTTGTTGGATCAGTTCATGATGCAGCCTGATGTGCGTCTTCGCCTGCAGCGCGTGTTCCACGGCGTGCCGTCCTTTGCGGTGGCCATGAGCATCTTGGGCGGCGATTTCGCACAGCTGCAGAAGCTTGATGCCGGCTGGTACGGCGCTGGCTTCTACTTCACGCCAGACCTCGATTGCGCCCTTGAGTACAGTCGCGCGTGCCATGATGTGCCGGATGTGCTGCGAAACCTGAACTTGCCTGCAGGCAAGCAGTTGCGGGTCGTGCTTGTGTGCGACGTGCAGTATGGCAACCCATACCCAGTGCTGAACACGTCCTTCAACGGCAAGCCGCTCGTTCGCACCCATGACGCTCATGTCGCCGTGGTGAACTTTAGCACCGGCAACATCCTTCACGCCAAACCTCTCAAGTCGTCCAAGTGGGCCAGCAAGCGCACGGCCGCCGAGATTGTAATCAACGACCCGTCCTGCGTCCTCGTGCGTGGCATTCTTGTGTTTGAAGATGACACTCCTGCGAGCCAGCCAAGCTCTTCAACCCCTTGATCCTGTCAGCCCGTCCCGTCCTGCCGCATCGAAACGCGTTGCAAGCACTCCAAGTTCCCCGTGCTCTTTGTGTTGCCCCCTCACATTGGGCGCGTTGCTCCCTAGCTCTTTGTGTTCTTTCCCCGTGTCAAGGTGTCAGTTCACTTCAGTGGCGCCTCTATCCTTCCCTCTTGTGTTGTTGTTCATGCGTTCTGACAGCACCCAACTTCCTTTCATCATACCCCGTGCCTCGTCTTTCGTTCTTTCGTTGACTTCCCACTCGTTCACAAAGCAACTCGTTGCATAGAGTTCTTTCACTGTTGCTCTTTGGCTGTTCTTCTGTTCTCTGCGACACCTGTTGCAGTGTTGCCCGCAGAAGACCTGTCCTTCTCCTGCTCCTACCACCCTCCCACCATCCTGCTCTGTCCTACAGTCCTACTCCTAGTACACTTCCAGGCAACAGCAAACTTGCCTTTTGCCTCATCGTCAACGTCAAACTTGCCCTTTTGCCACCTGCGCACGTTCAGCCCGAGCCCACAACTGCCACAACTGCCACAAGCGCGCGCCATCCCACCCACCACCGACCACCACCACCGACCATGCCTGTGAAGAACCGATACTTGAGCGGAGCGCCTGGCCTTGGCCTGACCACGACGGCAGGCAGCTCAAACAGCAGCGCCACCACTCCCGCTTCTTCTGCCACGCCACCAGCACAACAACAACAACAACAACAACAACAGCAGCAGCAGCAGCAGCAGAAGCAGCCACAGCAGCAAGCGGACAAGCTTGCGCAACCACAACACCAGCAGCAACAGCCGCCGCAGCAGCAACCACAACAACAACAGCAACCACAGCAACATCAGCAACCACAACAGCAGCAGCAACGGAGTGGCAGCGCGAGTGGCGGGCATGCGACGCCCGATGCAGCAGAGTCGCGGAGCCGACAGCACACGCCTACGCCAGGCCGCGGTGGTCGGACTGACGAGTCGCAGCCGCGTCGGCGCGACAAGCGGCGCGGCGGTGGTGGAGGAAACGCCCGGCGCACGTCGACGTCTTCTCGATCGGGCGGGAAAGGCCGCAACACGGAGTCCTTCAAGCCCTCCTTCCAGCGGCCGGACATGAAGCTCATCGTCGGACCCTCGGCGCCCAAATTCGGCCGCAGGTATGCGTGTGTGTGTGTGTGTGTGTGTGTGTGTGTGCGTGCGTGCGTGCGTGTGTGTGTGTGTGTGTGTGTGTGTGTGTGTGTGTGTGTGTGTGTGTGTGTGTGTGTGTGTGTGTGTGTGTGTGTGTGTGTGTGTGTGTGTGTGTGTGTGTGTGTGTGTGTGTGTGTGCTGTGCCCCTTCCCTCTGCTTTGCACCTCACTGATACTCCCCCACACTCACAGGTACGGTGCGAATGACCTGGTGATGGTTCCCGAGTTGTTCTGCCGCGAGGATGACACGACCGTGTTCCAGAACCTGCTCACCGAACTTCATGTGCGTGTGTGTGTGTTGATGTGTGCTGAAGTGAACTTGTTTCCCCCTGGCCAATGCCCTACATGGTCGTGTCAGGCCCTGCTCCCGCCTTCCCGCTCACCCTTGCACCCTTCATCACCACACACTCGTCCCCCCCCCCCAAACACACACACTCTCTCTCCACGCAGGCCACGGGGTGCGACTCGCTGTTTGTCAAGTGGCACGGGGACAGCCACACGATTGCCAACGACAAGAGCATGGGTGGCAAGTGGAAGAAGCAGAGCCCGACGTTCCAGCGCGTGGTGCGCATCATGCGCGAGTACTTTGACATGGACATCAAGGCCACTCGCTTCAACTGGTACAAGGACTCGAGCGACTGGAAGCCTTGGGTGCGTACACAAGGCTGTCTGTTGAGCGCAAGGCATGGGGGCTTGGGGATGTGGGGGCACGATGGCGAGTGTGCTCTGTGCTCTGTGTGTATGGAACTTGTGTGGAGGGTGGAGTATTCAGATGGCTGTTGCGCTTGTGCATGCATGTCTTGTCCATGTCCCTTCACCTGCCCCACACCCTATCACGCCCCACCCTATCACGCCACACCCCTCACCACTACCCCCCCCCCACCCCCCACCTAACACCACACCCCCACCCAACACCACACCCCCACCTAACACAACCCCCCCCCCTTCACCCCTTCCCAACAGCACCACGACCGGGCCGCGTTCACGCCCGACTGCCCGCAGAACGCGACGGTGGCGGCGTCGTTTGGTGCGGAGCGGGACATCTCGTTCCTGCACGCCAAACACGGCACGACCATCACCATCCCGCAGCCAAACGGGTCCATGTACGCGT
Organism: Salpingoeca rosetta; assembly: GCF_000188695.1. Classification (NCBI taxonomy): domain Eukaryota; class Choanoflagellata; order Craspedida; family Salpingoecidae; genus Salpingoeca; species Salpingoeca rosetta. The sequence continues at coordinate 622,021 of NW_004754921.1, read as the reverse complement.
TTGGCCGCGACGTGAACATCGAGTGGAAGCACGGCGTGCTGCAGGTGCCAGACCATCTCCAGCACAACCAGGGCCGCATCTCCATCATCGCCTGGGGGTGGATTGATATGGACGAAGAGTCCACCCCGACCGTGCCACGCCCCCTGTCCGCAGTCGCCAGCCTGCACAGCAGCAACACTAGCAGTAGTTACAACACGTTGCCTGCGTCATCAATGTCGTCTGCCTCGCTCCAGTCAGCCGGTATGGTGACAGCGGCAACAGCAACGACAGCAACGACAACGTCAACGCCAGCAACATCATCATCAGCAGCAGCAGCAGCAACGACAACACCATCAACGGCGTCACCAGTGCACCCCTCCGTTACCGCAGCGCCCATGCAGCCGCCAGTGCCAGCGCCAGCGCCACGCCACTTGTCTGCCGCGCATGTCACGACGCCACCCCTCGGTGTGTCGCCAACACCGCCCGTGACGACGACCAGTGCCGTTACAACACCGCCGCAGACGGCGACAACAACACCCCCGCCATCAATGCAGCAGCAGCAGCAGCAGCCCAAGCCAAAGCGCTTCTTTGAGCTGCACCCAAAGGCCTCGCAGGACCAGCAACAGCAGCAGCAGCAACAACAACAAGATTCGCAACAGCAGCACCAGCAACAACACCCGCAACAGCAAGCCATTGCACAGCCTGTGGCACAGCAAGCCGTTGCACAGCCGCCGCCGCAGGCGCAGCACCGTGTTGTTGAGCAGCACACGGCGACGACGGTTGGCGAAGGGGAGGTGGACCCAAGCCAGTTCATCGCCTCGCTGCGGGCGTGGAGCATTGCAGAGTAGCGCCGCTGGGTTTGCAGTGATGGCGGTGATGCAAGTGATGCAAGCTATGAAAGTGATGCAAGTGATGGAAGGCATGGAAGGCATGGAAGATTGGTGGATGGTGGTGGTGGTGGTGCAAGTGATGGAAGCTTGGTTGCTTGGTGGCTGGTGGTGCTGGTGCTGGTGGTGGCTGGTGTGGGCGATATGGGGTTTGTCATGGTGACAGTTATGGAAGTTCTGACAGCGGCGGCTTGCGTATGAAAGTGGTTGGTCGTGTGTTCGCCGATGTGCTTGCTGACGTGTTGGCATCGCGTGCGTGCTGGCGGTGATTTTAGCTTGTCGTTGTGATGGTGGTTCGTGGTGCATTGACCCACCTCAACTGTACGTATTGTGCCGCATGCCCCGCTTGCACCGATTCATTGTGTGCACATGCCCAGCAGTAAACACTGCAGTGAGGACAACAATCCTATTTCGGGAAGACAAGAAGCATGGGGAAGGGAAGCAAGAAGAGGGGGTGGGGGACAGAACGCAGCCAAAGCAGCGAAAGCCGTCGTTGGATGATTAAGACAACAGTTGAACTGGCCAAAGGGAAAGAGAAAGCGAGCATAGTGCACAAGTTAGGCGGAAAAAACCAAGAAAAGAAACACCACCCGTTCTTTCACACACACACACACACACATGCACACACACATGCATACACACATGCACACACATGCACACACACACACACACATGCACACACATGCACGTGTCTATACAAAGGCGAGGTGGCCGAGCGGCGGCCCCAGCGCACTGCTGCTCTCCCGAGCACTGCGACGATGGTGGCGATGATGGTGCGCACGCGATGATGATGACAGCGAAGAGGACAACGACGATGATGATGGCGGAGTTGATGATCTTGGCGCCCTTGCTGTTGTGTTGGTGGAGGCGGCCTGTCGCTCGCGCGTGTGCTTGTGCGCGTGTGTCGACGATGATGATCGTGCTGTTGCCATGGGCGCGACGGCGGGGGAGGAGACGGAGTGCAGTGGACCGCGCGTGTGCGTTGCACCTGATGACGATTGTGACGGGGATGGTGCTGATGCCTTTGTTTGCTGCGCCCTCTGCTGTCGCGAATCCTTGGACGACGACGGCGATGATGAAGATGGCGGTGACGATGGTGATGATGAAATGTTGGAGGTGTCCTCGGTTGGTTGCGATTGTTCGTGCGATGCCGGCATGGATGAGGGCGGCGTTTCGAACTCGCCGCTGTCGCCGTTCGTGTCATCGCCGTCGCAGTCGTCAGCATCCTCGCTCGCGTTGGCTATGTGAATGCCAGTGTGTGAAGAGTGCAGGGTGAGTGGCGCGTGAGTGAGAGACAACAATGGCAGTCTGAACCACAACCACAAGCAGCACACAACTGTCCACCTCTGAGGTCGCAGTGGGGCGGCTCCACAAACGGAATCGGCTTGTTGTACTTTTTCCTGTCCCAGACAACAACCGGGAAATGAAATGCACAAGGAGGTCAGCCGAGTCAACGCACAACACACACCACACACACACACACCACACACACACACACCACACACACACACACACACACACACACACACACACACACACACACACACACACACAC
>NW_004754921.1:612151-615357 GCF_000188695.1 Salpingoeca rosetta | reverse complement strand
ACGACGACGACACACACACACACACACACACACACACACACACACACACACACACACACACACACACACACACACACACACACACACACACACACACAGTGGTCTCTTTCCATCTCTTCTTCCACCAAACAACAACACAACACTCCCCCCACCCCCGATTTACTGCTGCTGCGCACCTCCACGTGTGGTAGCCGCGCATGGCCGTGCGGAGACCGGAGAGATATTTCGGCGCCGCCGTCTTGGCAACCCAGTTCACGAGCCAGCTGCAGCGATCAAGTGATGTTGGACACGGGGGTGGGAGAGGGGGCAACGCGTCAACAAAGTGAGGGCACAGTTCACAGCACGCAAAAACGGTGCATTGCACATACATTGCACAGACACAGCACAACGCACACACGCACACACACACACACACACACACACACAGAGCACAACACACACATATATGCCAATGCATCTCTCTTCCTCACCTTGGAATGCTGCCGCCAGGATCATCAAAGTAGCTGCATATGCATGCACGACACACAACTATGCTATGAGCGACGTCACCCGCACACACACACACACACACACACACACACACACAACCCGCAGCAGCACTCACTACATGAAGATGAGCGGGCGCTGCGGATCGGACGGATTTTCCTCCATGACAATCACCTGCCGGTGCTCGGGAATCCTGCCAAAACATCACACACACACATACATACATACATACATACATACATACATACATACATACATACATACATACATACATACATACATACATACATACATACATACATACACACATGCGCCGTTGTTGTCAGTGGCGGTGGATGTGGCGGCAATCAAGGCCGTGCATTGAAAAAAAAAAAAAAACGTCAATCGCAGCTCCCTCAACGTTCGCACACATACACACACACACACACACACACACACACACACACACACACACACACACACACACACACACACAGAGCGCAAGAAGCGCGTCCCTACCTCACGATGCCCCTCTCTGTCTTTGGCGGATTGGTGAGGCAGTCGCGGGCGGTGTGGCTCAGAATCAAGTACATGCGGCGGCCTAAAGGCACGAGCAGGTGTGTGGTGAGGATGGTGCTGAGCAATACAGTTCAGCGATGAAGCGAGCATCGTATACACACGCTCATTGACACACTCAACTCACACACACACAACACACACACACACACATGCACACACACTCACACTCACATGCACACGCACCATTGCGCTTCATTTGGCGCGCGTGGCGAACAAACGCATACTCGCGATCAGCCTGCAGTGCAGCCACAACGCAGCAAATCAGCGAATGGAGGCCCCCAAGACCAATACACACACACACACACACACACACACACACACACACACACACGCACGCACGCACACACACGCAAGCACTCAATCTCACTGACCAGTGGGAAGGGGCACTTGACGACAAACAGCTGCGCCTCGCCTTCAAACTCTGCCTCGTATGAAATCACATCTGCTCAAGCAAGAAACCGAAATGCACGACACCATTATGAGAAATCAGCACCGGTGTCTCCTTTGCCAACAGAAACCCCCTTCCAAACACAGACACAGACACACACACACATACACACACACACACACACTCTCTCTCTCTCTCTCACCTCGGCAGTAAGCGTGCCAGATCTTCGTGTAATCGAGGTCCATATACACCTGATACATGAGCTGCATCTCCATGTCTCGGCCATGCCCAAACGTCTGCCCATTTGGAGTAAACATGCAGAGAGTTAGTGACAGTGAGCAATGTGCTGAGACAGCTCAAGCAAACCTTTCACATCAAAGCAGCGAATGCACCCCCCCAACACACACACACACGCTCACGCTCACACTCACACACGCACTATCTCTCACATAACACACCATGTATTCATACAGGTGAGATCCTTCCTTCCTGCGTCGATACAGCTTCCAGTCTGGCCAAACGCGTCCACCCAGCATGCCCAAACCAAATCAAGTGAGAACCAAACTACACAAAACACCACGCAAGAAACCCCCTTCTCATGCTCATGGTCTTCGCCAACTCGTTCTGGCGCACCTTCCACGTCAAACATGTACTCCCAGCCCGTCGTGTTGCCGGCCTCCATCTGCTCAAAGTCCTGCACACCACGCACAGAGATAGAGAGAGAGAGAGAGAGAGCAATTCGGATAGCAATGAGCATCTCGCAATTTGCTGTCCAGCATCAAACACACACGCTAAGCACCTCACTTGCATACCTTGTACGCTTGCCGCAGCTCTGTCAACAGAACACCAAGAACACACACCAAACCATCATCGTGAGCGTCGTCCCAAAGCAAACACCAGAGAGAGAGAGAGAGAAAGAGTCTCCCCCCCACACACACAACCCCCCTGTACACCTTACCTGCGTCAACAGTCTCCTCATAGCTGAGGTTGGGGTCGTTGATGGCTCCGCTCATCTTGCTGCGTGTCCGTGCTTGTGTTTGTTTGTTTGTGTGTGATGTGAATGAGCGAAGCAGAGTGATGGCTCCTTCGTCCCTTCTTTCCTCCCTTCTTCGTGCACTGCGCTTCCTGAAGATTTGTGTATGTTTTGCCGTACTTTTCGGCACGATGGCGGAAGCTGATGACGGGCAAGCGTTGCCTCGCCTTGCAGCCGCTTCTGCGACCGCTGCTGCTGCTGCTGAGGGTGATGGTGATGGCGATGGCGGCAGGGGAAGTGCACTGACATGGGTCTCGCTGTCGCCTGGGAAGAGGACCACCCTCGCCTCTGTGCGAGCTCAAGCCAGGCAAAGGGCATCGCCGTTGCGCCACGTGTGCAAGGTCGCCGGCGTTTGGCCACCGCTCGCTTCGTCTTCATCATCGTCGCCCAACCACGATGGTCAGCACCGGCACCGGCACCACAACGTCCATGCAACGCCAGAGCACATGTCACGCTGCTTTGTCACGACGGAGGAGGAGCTAAAGCTCAGGGAATTGCCCCTGTCCAACAGGAAGGACGACAACAGGAACAGGTCTCCTGTGGTCTATGTGCATCCCAGCAACAGTGTCCTGCAAGAAGGCAGCACCTCCACCTGGTGCTGGCTGCACGCGCCGTCAGCATCAGCGTCAAAGCGAACAGTCTTGGTTAAGGTGGAGCCGTGTGCCGCCCAATGTGCCGCTGTCAAAGGCGAAGGTGCGCTCAGTTCCTCAGCAGTCCTGCTGAACCACCGTGCAGCATACT
>NW_004754921.1:572151-607151 GCF_000188695.1 Salpingoeca rosetta | reverse complement strand
GGGCAGATGCAAGTCACCAAGTCCTCATTCGCTGCCAACACACGTTTTCACACACATTCACACACACACACATACGCACATTGCTCACTCACCTCCTTGCAGCGTGTGCAAAAGCCCAAGTGTGGCAACACCACCGCCAAACGACCGCACGATCCCCGGCATGAGCGGCACCATCATCCCAGCCAACAACACGTCCTGAGCAATCAAGCAGTGAAATACAGAACAATGACATGACAAGTTAAGGGATGAGGTGAGGGAAGAGGTGAAAATCTGAGGGAAGGCTCACTCTGTTCCCAGTCCCTCTGTGGCTGTTCCGATCTTTGCTGCCCCTGCTTCTGCTGTTGGACACACGACTGCTGTGGCAACTGGCGCAGACAACTTGATCCGACACAACCATGACTGCATCACACGCTCACCCACACACCCACACACACCCACAGAGACACACAGACACTCACAGACTCTCTCTCACACGCTCAGACACATCACAACGTACCAGAAAGCCGAGGATAAAGATAAAGCCAGCCATGGCATCACTCCGATCACCTCGAGCCTTCTTGTCATCCTTGTCGCCCTCCGTCCTCATCCCTGCCGCCATCGTGGTTGTGTTGTTGCTTCTGGTTGGCTGCGGTGTTCAGTGTCGCCACGAACTGCTGCGTCAGCGGGTTCAAGTTGGGAAGAATGGTCGTATTTTCAATAGATTTTCTGCACTGAAGCGGAAGCTGCTGAGCCAAGCAAGGCGCGACAAGCAAGAAGAAACGTTACAATGGCTGGGTCACGCTCGCTGACATTGTCGTGGGGCTGGTTGAGGCTGGCACTGGTGCTGGTGCTGCAAGCGTGTGTGCTTGGGCTCTTCCTCTCTGGATTCCTGCTGCACCGGCACTCCCCAGACACCATCTCCACTTGCAGCAATCACCCACTGACCGGAACCTCTGCAAATCACACGACGGGTACGCGCATGCCGTGTCAGTGAACATGTGAGTGCGTGATTGTGTGATTGTGGGATGGTATATGGTCAGTGAGCATCATGCGCGCGGCCTGGTCAGTCAAGGTGACAGCACGGGATTATGAAGTGGTGGACAGACACACTTGGTATTTGGGGAGTTTCACCTCACACCATTTGGCGTGAATTCCTTGGTTCGTGTTTCATGTCAACCAGGTGAACAGCGGTCATGCTGGCTCTCCAAGCCACCACGGTATGTCAGATATGGTTGGAGTGCACAAACCCTCCATCACCCACACACTCACTCACTTGCTGACACATACGCACACACACACACACACACAGACACACACATACATACTCACGCATGTCCACGCACACATGCCCACACACACCCGCGGACGCGTTGCTTTTCACTTCATGTGAATGCAACTAAACCAGGTTCCAGCGAGCCGTCGTGCTGGTGGTGGATGCTCTCCGCTTCGACTTTGCAACTGCAGTCCCTGACAAGGACACACCCTACACCAACCAAATCACCATCTTCGATGAGTACGTCTTGTACACCTTGTGACCGAACAACGGGCTTCACATGTTGGTTTGCGTGTGTGTGTGTGTGTGTACGTGTGTACATGCATGCGGGGGGGGGTTTTGTGTGTGTGTGTGTGTGTGTCTGTGTGTGTGTGTGTCTGTGCGTTGTTTGGTATCCCTCGTATTGGCGTGCACTGGCGTGCATTGGCGTGTTCTCCCATTCACGCACGTATGGACATGCATATGCATGATAAGGTTGGTCAAAGAGCAGCCGAACCACAGCCTGCTGTTTCGGTTTCGAGCTGATGCGCCAACCACAACCATGCAGCGGCTGAAAGGAATCACAACAGGGTCCCTGCCCACCTTCCTTGACATTGGCAGGTGCGCTTGGCAAACGTTGAACACGTGCACGCCTTGCTCAATGCGGACAATGAATATCTGCTTGCCGGAGCAACCTGAATCGATCATGCACACACACGCGCGCGCGTGTGTCCTCTCACTCGCATTAGCTCACGCACAATCACATACACGCACGCACACACGTACGCACACGCACACACGTACGCACACACACACACGTACGCACACACACACACACACACATGTACGCGCATGTGGAAGCAGCAGCTTCACCTCGTCGGAGATTGTGGAGGACAATTTCGTGCAACAGATTGCCAACCGCAACACCACAACCACGGGCTTTGTTGGCGATGACACGTGGATGGTGAGCAGCGCCTGGCACACTGGCAGTTTGCACTTGAAGCAGCGTCTGCTTCCACAGTCGCGCGCACGTGTGCTCAGTGGTTCGAATGTGTCGTGCGTGAAGTGACGCGACTGCACCTTGCCTTTAATCACCCCTGTCATGCTGCCATCTGACGCCACACACACACACACACACACACACAAACACACACACACACACAAACACACACACACACACAAACACACACACACACGCATGAACGCACGAAACCGCAGGATCTGTTCCCGAATGCGTTTACAGTTGCGCATCCATATCCGTCGTTCAACGTGCGTGATCTGGACACGGTCGACAACGGCGTGAAACGGCACGTGCATGAGCTGATGCGGCAGAACCACACGCTCGTCGTCGCACACATGCTCGGTGTTGACCACTGCGGCCACAGGTGCGGTGGTACAGATGTCATGGATGAGTGGTGGTGTGCTGTCGCGCAGTGCACTTGCAAACAATGCCGTGAACCAAGACTCGACACACACAAACAATACACAATAACACACCCACACACACACACATACTCACACATACACACACACACACTCACTCACGCGGGCCAGGTACGGCCCCAGCCACCCTGCCATGGCGTCGAAACTGCGGGAAGTGGATGCGGTGGTGCGTTTGATTGCAGCGGCGATGGACGACGACACGCTGCTCGTCGTGATGGGGGACCACGGCATGACGCACGATGGAGACCACGGCGGTGACAGCGATAGGTAATGGATGAGATGGTTGGTTGGTTGGATGGTTGGTTGGATGGTTGGTTGGATGGTTGGTTGGATGGTTGGTTCGTTGGATGGTTGGTTGGTGGAATAGAATGTGGTGGCGCTGATATCGCCTGGACAGGTTGCTGATTGCATGTGCGTGCGTGCTTGTGCGTGCTTGTGTCGTCGTGCGTTTGCTTCATTTCATGCGCTTGTTTTCACTCACATTCCCATGCACGCACCATCCCTTCCTCCTCATCCACATGCCCATGTTCGTGCGTCGGTGGGACTGCAGTGAGCTGGACGCCGCGCTGTTTCTTCACAGCAAATCGCAGCCGCTCACATCAGCCGTGCACAGCCGTCGCCTCAGCCAGCACCTGACCACACCACCAACACCACCGCCACCGCCACCACCACCGCCATCATCATCATCATCATCATCATCATCATCATCATCATCATCATCATCATCACCACCACCACCACCATCATCATCATCATCATCATCATCATCACATTGGCCCCGGAGCGTGGACCAGATTGACTTGGCGGCAACGCTGCCGCTGCTGCTTGGGTACCCAATCCCCCACGGCTCTCTCGGCGCTGTGGTGCCAGAGGTGTTCATGGCTGGTGGTGGTGATGGTACTCCCGATGACACAAACGACAACGACGATGACAACGACAGGCACACCGCTGCACGCATGGAGAGCAGCGTAGATGTGGCAGCAGCTAGTGACAACCTCAACAGCAGCCGGAGTACCACCCGTGATGACGACAATGACCATCGTGGTGATGGTGACGATGTTGCGTGGGCTGCTGCGCTGCTTCCTGTTGTTGAGGCGACGCGCGTAAACGCCCATCAAATCCGCATGTTCCTCGACACGTACATCAACCAGCACCCCGACTTTAACAGTGAGCACACGCACTTGCATGCGCGTGTGTGCATGTACTTGTGTGTGTGTGTGTGTGCATACACTTGTGTGTGAGCCCATGTACTTGTGTGTGTATGTGTCTTTGTGCGCGCGTGTGTGTTTACGCAGTACTCTTACCCATGTTTTCTCACACTCGTCTTCAAACTCTCTTGTCTTGTCACGTGCCCAACACCACTGCTCACCCCACGCCTCCTCCCCAACCCTCATCCCTCATCCCCAATCCCCCATCCCTTCCCTCCGCGCGTGTCGGTGCAGTCGGGGACGGCACTGCGTTGTCTGCGCTGCTGTCCAGTGGCGATGAGGATTTCGCCATGTCCCTCCGCTCAAACACATCCGCCCACCACGCCGTGAGCACCGCACACCCATGATCCATCACCATGCTTGCGTTGTGTGTCTTGTGTGTGTGTGTGTGTGTTTGTGTGTGTTTGTGTGTGTGTGCATGTGTGTTCGTGTGTGTGTGTGTTGTGTGTTTGTGTATGTGTGTGTGTCTGCCTGTCTGTGTGTGCCCTCACTTGTTCGGACCAGTTCATGGCCTTGCTCACACCATCACCACCATCACCGCCATCGCCATCCCAAGGCGCAGCACCGGGTGAATGCAATCCAGCGCTACCGGCAATACACCGCTGCTGTCCAGGCCGCATGCCGCCGGGCTTGGACCCAGTTCAACACACGTACGCACGCACACGCACACGCACACACGCACATGTGCACAAGGGCGTGGGGCAAGCGTGGGGAAGAAGAAGAAGAAGCGGTGGTGTGTTTGCGTTGTTGGGGCTGGTTCCCGAGTCGACATTTCTGCACGTGTGCGTACGCACGCATCAACACCCGCACATCCACATCGACATTCACATCCCACATGCATGCACAACACACGCCCTTCTGTACCACCACCCCAGCGGCCATGACTGCTGCCGTGGCGCTGCAGGTGCTGCTCGCTGCTGCTGTGCTCTCGACGGCGGTGCTGGCGGACCCGGCCATTGTCGCATCCGTCACTGCTGTCAATGGCAGCGCAGGCAACGGCGCTTCTCTCGTCCCAGCGACCATCGCTTTCCTGGTCAGCAGCACACGTGTGTCGTGTGTCGTGTGTGTGTCTGTGTCTGTGTGCCTGCGTGTGTGAGTGTGTGTGTGTGTGTGTCTGTGTGTGTTTGTGTATTTATGTATTTGTGTGTGTGTGTGTGTGTCACTCACTCACACACACACTCTCTCTCGTTCTCGGTGTGCTCGTGTGTTTGGCTTGTTAAAATCCTTTGAGCACACCAGCTTCTGCTCATCACCCTACCATGCATTCATGCTCCACCATACACTCACCCCTCCATGGCGTGCCATCAGGTCTCGGGTCTCGCTGCATTCGCTGCAGACGTCGTGTTTGGTGTCGCCGACGCTTTCAACCTCTCCCTCCCCGTCCTCATCATCGGTGCACACACACACACACACACACACACACACACACACACACACACACACACACACACACACACACACACACACACACACACACACACACATGTCTGTGTGCAACCGTCCGCGCTCACACAGCAGCTGTACTCTCGCTCACTTTCATTCAACGCAACACTTCCCAACAGGTGCTGCTGCGAGCGCGTGTGTGCCCGTGATGGCGTGGACACATGTGCGGGCAGCTGTGAAGAGGAAACTGCTCACATCGCTCGATCCCTGGCAGGCAGTCTTCCTCATGGCCATGGTGAGGACACAGGAGGGTTATTGAGCGATCTGCTTGTGCATGTGTGTGTATGTGCGTGTGTATGTGTGTGTTAAGTGTGTGTTTTTGTGAGTGCCGTGCTTCTGTTGGCTGCTTGCAATCACCCAACCTTTTGCTCACAACAACGTGGTCCTACTCGCACGCACCAACCGCACCCACTCATCCACACATGTCCACACACATACACAGGGGCTGCACTCGATGGCCTCGTTCTCCAACAGTTTCGTTGTCTATGACGATCGCGTCACACCCGCTCTCGCCGTTCTTCTCATTGCTCTCAGAGCACTGCAGGCTTTGCGTACGTTTGCACCAAGCACCCAGCCGTGGCTTGGTTCGGTCTTTGTGTTTGAAAAGCACAGTACCCACTCACGTGCAAACACACTCACTCACACTCACACGCACACACACATACACACACACACACACACAAACAAACAAACAAACAAACAAACAAACAAACAAACACACACACACACGCACACACACACACACACACACACACTCACACACTCACACACTCACACACTCACACACTCACACACACTCCCTTGTGCGTGGCAGGGTTCAACACGAATGTGATTCCGATCGTGACTGCTGCGGTCGTGTGCTGCGCCGCTATTCGCCTCTCTCACGTCATGCGGTGCGATTTGACACCAGACAGTGCACAAGGACACATGCAAGCACGCATGTGCAAACCAACGCACACACACACACATACACACACATACACACACACATACACACACATACATACATACATACATACTTACTGTCCTTGAACATGTCCACTTACACCTCACCCATGGTTCGAACCCCTCCCACCCCCCTCCCCCAATTGCCAAATCAAATGCGCAGGGTGTGCCGGGAGGAGCAAGAGGAGTGTGCGCCGCTCTTCAGTGCAGAGTGGGAGGTGTCATTTGGACCGAGCAACTTGGCCGTGCTCGTTGTTGTCGCCGTCCATTCCCTCGTGTGGTGGTGGCTCAAAGCACACGAAAACTTGCATGGTACGCGCAATCACCCCTTTTATTTTGCTTGTCAGATTGGATGCGTATGTGTGTGTGTGTGTTTTCTTGTCAGCTTGCGTCTCTCCTCCCCTCTCCACTACCCTCCTCTCTGCCCACTTCAACCCCCCCCCCATCCACCACTCAAACAACCATCCTCAGGCGTGGCGTGGGTGCGGTACCGGCTGCTCTTTGCGCCCATGGTGCTGTGCATGGGAATGGAGTGGGCCAGCGAGTTCTTGCTTGGACAATCGCGCTCCCAGCCAGACACCCCCACCTCCTCCTTCCTCTCTTCGTCACCATCGCCGTCGCATCTGCTTACAGCGCGAGTGCCGTGGCTGTTTGAGCCGGGCGTGCGTGTGCTCTGGCCGCGCATCGTCCTCGCCATTACGACAGCAACAGGTGAAGCGGAGCGGGCGGTGTATGGCAGGAGGACCGAGCTCAGATGGGCGTGTGCGCTTGTGTCTTGTGTGTGTGTGTGTGTGTGTCTGTGTTTGTGTGTGTGTGTGTGTGTGTGTGTGTGTGTGTGTCTGTGTTTGTGTGTGCTTTGACTGCCATGTTTGATTGATCATTGGGATTGGGTTCTCACCTCCCCTGCCCATGTGTTCCTGTCCCTTCCCTCCCCCTCAGTGTGCTGGTGCCTCACGCGGGGATCGATGACGGCGATCCAGGACAAGCGCGACAACCAAGGCGGTAATGGCGATGGTGGTGGTTGTTGTGCGGATGGTGGTCGTGTTAGTTGTGGTGGCTGCAAAGTCTTGCTCAAGCGCCCATCACTAAACCTTCTGATACACACACACACACACACGCACGCACACGCACATCCACACACACACACACATACACACACACACACATCACCACCACCCTGCCTTGGCCCAACTGCTACAGGCCGGGAGGTGTGGGTGCACGGGCTTCCGTCTCGCTCGACGGCGGTGGTGGCTGTCGTTGGCGCTGCCGTTGTTGACGCGGCGATGGTGCTGGTCGAGGCGCGGTTTGTGCTTGGCCTCGCGCTCATGCTGGCGGCGGCGGCGGCGTATCTCTGGCTCATCGCCGAGGAGGAATTCGCGTCAGTTGCGCAGTCCCCTGTGTGCTTGTTTGTTGGTTTGTGTGTGTGTGTGTGTGTGTATGTGTGTGTGTGTGTGTGTGATTGCTTTCTTCCTTTTGTTTTTACACGGCACACTCGCCCCTACACCCATTCGCTTCTCCGGCTCACATGTACGATTGCCCCCACGCACATGTGTTTGCGTCACGTCGTAGGCGTGTTACCGCGGCCCAGGCGCAGTCGACACGGTCAGAAGCAACACACGTACACAAACACACACATACGCACACATCACACACACACACGCATACGCACACATCACACACACATACGCACACATCACACACACACACACGCACACAACGCTAGGTTTGCCTGTTGATCAGATCTTCAATATTGTGCACCCTCCATCCACCACCAACACCCTCCATCCACCCATCGTCACCATGTGTGCAGGCAACCGAAGTACAAGGTCGCTGTTGACCGCTTGAGGCGAAACGCCGTCCTGATCCCGTCCACTCCTGAAGGTGCAGACACATGTGCAGTTGGTGTCGTTGTCTTCACTTGTTACTGCTCACCTCACTGTTGTTTTTATTACTGTTCAACTTGCTATTGAATGCTTGCAACCACGCGTACAACCTGTGCTCACGTTCACATCCACATTCCACCTCCTCCTCCAGCCCCAACAGATATGCCCCCTCCACCCTCGTCCTCATCCTCCTCCTCTTCGCCATCGCCACTGACATCACCGCGCGCTGCGGATGTGTGCGTGTGGTTTCTCCTCACTGTCGTCTACTTCTACTTCACCGGCCACCAGGCCACGCTGCCGACGGTCAGGTGGACAAGTGGGCTCGTCGGGCTCACGGTGCGGTCTGTGTTGCTTTTTTACTTGCTCGCTTGGTTGTGTATGTCTTGCCTGCTCGTAGTTGTTGTATTTGTCTTGCTTACAAATGTACGTCCTCCCCATGAATCCGCCACCTGTTCATGCTCACCACATCCCCTCCCAACTCAATCTCCAATCTCCAACCGACAGGAGGTGCACATGGGCATTTCTGGCGCGTTTGTGTGGACTGCGACGTTCACAAGCGCCATTGTCTTCGCCCTCTGTCTTCCTCTCCTCATCACAGCCGTGCAGATGGCAATGGTGTGTGTGTGTGTGTGTGTGTGTGTGTGTGTGTTTGTGTGTGGAACGGGTTGATGGATTGCCGCTTCTACGTGCGTTCGTCTCACTTTACCCTTGCTTTTTCTGCCTTGCGTCACACACACACACAATCAACATGTATGCTCACCTCCATGCCCTGCTCCCACCCTCGCATCGTTGGTCAGCCGCGGTCGCTGCTGCAAGCGACGGGACGATGGAGTGGCGTTGAGGGCGACTACTGGCTCTTCACTTCACAGCTCAAGCACACGCAGCGGTAGGGGATGGAGTGGAGAGAGTGAGAGAGAGAGAAAGAGAGGGAGAGAGTGAGTGAGTGAGTGAGTGAGAGAGAGAGAGAGAGAGGGAGAGAGAGAGAGAGAGAGAGAGAGAGAGAGAGAGAGAGAGAAAGAGAAAGAGAGAGACTGTGTGTGTGTGTTTGCGGTGTCTTTTCGATCCCACTGGGTCTCTTATGGCCTTTTCTCGTTGAACCACACCGACATTGGCGCACTCCACCGTCTCCTCAATTCCTCACGCCACTCATCCCGCCACGATGATGCGATGGGCAGCCGGTTTGTTGCTGCGAGCCACGTGTTTGCCGGTCTGTCCATCGTGCGGCTGGCGGGAGCGATGGCGGCTGCACTTGTTCTCCGCCGGCACCTCATGGTCTGGAAGATCTTCGCGCCAAGGTCGCCTACATGCGCATACATACACACGCGCAACTTCTCCTTTGCTTTGCTTGCTTTTGTTTGTGTGTGTGTGTGTGTGTGTGTGTGTGTGTGTGTGTGTGTATGTGTGTGTGTGTGTGCGTGTGTGTGTGCAGTGTGGCGGTCGAGCACATCAGCAACCACTGTAGCTGACATAACATCTCAATGCATGCATGCGTGTGCACCTCAGGCTGATGTTTGAGAGCGGAGCCACGGTGACGGTGCTGGTGTTCCTGCTGGTCGGCGCTTTGATCATGGCACGCCTTGCTGTCTTTGGTCGTGCCGCGACCAGGCAGATCACACGGATCACAAAGCAGCAGTGAAGCAGCGTGCGTTGTATTCGTCGCGTGTGTGTGTGTGTGTGTGTGTGTGTGTGCATGTGTGCATATGTGTGTGTGTGTGCTGTTCCGAGTGCGTTGGGCACATGTATGCGGAGACGGTTTATTAGTGGCTGTGTGAAGCAAGGAGCAATGGCAAGCACACCGAGCACTGTGTTGGGTGCGGTGGAGTTGAAGATGGATGGATGGACGAGCGAATTCTCGTCGTGCATTCACTGCGTCGCAGTCCTGCAGCGATGTGATGATGCGCGTTCATTTCGTACGTGGTTCTTGCCGTGAATGTGCATCTTGTGTAGATAGCAGCGGCAATGCAATAGACTAGGCCATCACAGCAACATCTACAACTTGCGCGGCGCTTGTGCAAAGAGGCATCTCAGACACCACACACACACACACACACACACACACACACACACACACACACACACACACACACACACACACACACACACCTCCCTCTCAGCTCTCACTCACGATTGTGAAGGAGATGGGAACAAGTCTGGTGGCAATGGCTGAAAGTACTGAAGTCGATGGCTGCGTGTGCGTCAAAGTGTCATCGTGAATCACTGTTATCACAGGTGTGCAAAGCCAGGCACCCATCGAAACACACACAGACATGCATACATACGTGCACACGCACACGCGCGCACACGCATGCACACACATTATTTCTTCAGGACTTACAAATCGGGTTCGGCCTCGCTGCCAGTGCTGGGGAAGAGCGCCTGCAACAATATTCACACACACACACACACACAACACATGCACGTGTGAGGTACAGTACTGTGCGCAATGCTGTTGCATGGCGAAGGCCATTGAAGCGTGTGGGCTGGAGCGCGTGTCAACTCACCATGTACGAGCGGGCCTGATCCACGCCATGAATCGCGTACGCGTTAAACTGTGAAGTACCACAACCGATGAAGTGACACAGCGTTGTTGGGTGTGAGGACATCGGAGACACATTGCATGTTTGTTCCCGTCAGTGGACACACACATGCATGCAGAGCTGTGTCCTCGCGTGTGTACTGGTGCATACCTGAGAAGGGTTTGGTGGCAGGTATGATGCTGGGATGATTGCCGTGCCATGCCAGCGTGCCTTGCCATCCTCCGTGCCTGCAGTGCGCGGGAGATGAAGGTGCATCGAATGTGAGCTCGACATGAGACTTAAAACACCAGTGCCGACGCGATCAATCCCATCGCCCATGAAAACGTACGCACATGCGTGAACACATTTGCAAGCATGCATTAACGGGCTGACGTGTGATGTTGGCGGTGTATTCCAGTGGAAGCTCTTGCTCAATCAAGTTGCGTGGGCCGTGCAATTTCAGTGCAAGGTAGTGCCCGTGTGGTCCGAACTGCGTTTGCATCACGCGGAGATGCAAGCGGACGTGGAAGGACGTGAAAAGATGTGGAAGGAACACGATGAAGGTGAGGGTACGCCACACACACACACACACGCACACACAAAGCATACACGCATACACACACACACGCACACACGCACACACGCACACACAGAGTATACACGCATACACACACACGCACGCACGCACACACACACCTCCAGTTCGAGGTAGCGCTGATCGTCGCCAAGCAAGAAGAGCTCTGCCACCTGCAAGCAGTGAATCGGGTGAGATCGAGATGGTCGATGGTTGGTTCGAGAGGCTGGGAGGGGTGGGTTCAGGTGCAAGTGAGAACGGCTCGGCCCGGCCTACCTCGTAGTCCCAGAGGTGCATGGTGCTGCCTGCGTTTGCCTCTGGGGCGGGGTCATCATAGAACGGTGCATCGACGGTCACTCTTTCGAACAACGGAGCAATGGGAAGGGGGTGACGGTGAGATATGAGGCAATGAGCCAGTTGGGCACAGGTACAAACATACGCACTCACACACACATACACTTGCTGACTCACACCCGCACCCACACACACACACACACACACACACACACACACACACACTCTCTCTCTCTCTCTCTCTCTCTCTCTCTCTCTCTCTCTCTCTCTCTCTCTCTCTCTCTCTCTCTCTCTCTCTCTCTCTCTCTCTCTCTCTCTCTCTCTCACACACACACACACACACACACACACT
Source organism: Salpingoeca rosetta (assembly GCF_000188695.1). Classification (NCBI taxonomy): domain Eukaryota; class Choanoflagellata; order Craspedida; family Salpingoecidae; genus Salpingoeca; species Salpingoeca rosetta. Next base: position 595,262 of record NW_004754921.1, on the reverse strand, counting down.
CACACACACTCACACACACACACACACTCACACACTCACACACACTCACACACTCACACACTCACACACACGCACACACACACACTCACACACACACACACACACTCACACACACACACACACACTCACACACACACACACACACGCACTCACACACACACACACACACTTGAAGTGGCTGGCGTCGGATGCCAGAGGCGGGATGAGCTCCACGTGGACGTGCTGCTCTGGGGGCACCTCCTTGCCATTCCACGTTGTGGCAATGGCCGAGCGAAGCACGGGCGACCGGTCTGTCATAATCTTGGCTGCGGCACGTAGGAGAGCTGGGATGCGGAAGGAAGGCGATCGTTGCGTGACTGCTGTCGCTGCTTGAGGCGATGACGATGACAACAGCAACGTGGACCCCAACGAGAGGCAGCGACACACACCTTGAAGCAGCAGGCCGCAGCCAATCACCATCACAACCACCGCAACCAGCACCCGCGTCGACACGGCCACCGTTCCAGTTGACAAGCAAAGCGGAGCGGAGGAGGAGAGGAGGAGAGAGGAGAGGATGAGTTAGTCAGTCCTTCCAGTGGCTCTTCGCTGCTGTCGCTGCTTGTGATTGTTGTTGATTTTCGTGCTTGCCTTCGCTTGCTCGTAACAACAACGCGTGCACACAACACCACCAACGAAGATGAGTGATGGTGCAGAAGGCAGTGCTGCCAAGCAGCAGCAGGTGGAGGAAGCGTGGCGGTGGAGCCCGCCGCCTGGCTCCGATGCGTCGCTCAAGCTCACAGACGTCTACACAGATGAGGAGGTGTGGGGGTTGGGAAGCGCAGGGGGGGGGGGGGGTTGAAGCGGGGGTGACACATGTCTGATTCGTGGGTTGGCTCGGCCAGGTGGGTTGGCGTGTGTTGGCATGCCGTGTCTCATCCCTTATCCCTCATCTCTCATTATCTTGCCACCCACACCATCGTGCGTGTGGTGATACTTGGGCCTTGCAGGTGACGCTGGAGAGGTCTTGGTCGACAATCACGTTCCTTGTGCAGCCCATTACAGCGACAAAGGCAGCGCCCAGCGTGCGGTTGCTGCGGTAAGCGCTTGAAGCGATACAATGGTGGTGCATGCAGTGAACACGCAAGGCTTTGTTTGTTTGCAGTAGATGGGGCCATGCGTGCTGCGTATCTCACGGTTTGTGACGCACGGTACATGATGGCACACTTGAATGCGCATTGGTGGCTGTGCAGCACCCTGATCTCTGCGGACACCACGCGAAGGGTCCTTCAGAGCAGCTTTGGGTTCAACGTTCTCTTTGCCCTTTGCGTCGACGACCTCGGCGTGGATGCGGTGTGTGTCTATGTGTGTGAGTGTGTGCATCTGTGTCTATGTGTGTCTGTGTGTTTGTGTCTATGCCTGCCTGTCTGTGCCTGTGTGCATGTAGTGTGTTTGTGCGCATGTTGTGTGTCTATGTCTGTGTCTGTCTTTGTGTTTGTGCATATGTTGTGCCTGTCTCGCTCTTCCGTTCCGTTGCCTGTTGCATGATCACGCGTGACATGGTACCTGCGGCCTGACGCCACGGCCAACGCCTGACACCGCCACACACCACCAACCAACCACCATCTGCTTGCTGTTTGACAGGAGACCGCCCGGGCCTTTGAGGAGGAACTGGTGAAGGCGCTCAAGGCCGCCAACATCTTGCCACCGTCACTCATGCTGCGCGCATCCGACTACATCGAGGAAGCCAAGACCACCATGGACACCCTCCTCAAGAATGCACACGCGTAAGAGTGTGTGTGTGTGTGTGTGTGAATGTGTGAATGTGAATGCGTGTGTGTGTGAATGTGTGAATGCGTGAATGTGTGAATGCGTGCGTGTGTGTGTGTGTGTGTGTGTGTGCAAGTCTGTGTGTGTGTGTATGTGTGTGTCTTGGGTGTAACCATTGACGGGAACGTTGTCTGGCGCACTGCCTCACGCACCTCTGCGCCTCTGCGTCGTGGCATTCGCTGCCATCATCACAGATATGAGGCAGACGGTGAAATCATGCTTGGTTCCGACACCAACCCAGCGCTGTGGGTCAAGGGCAGTGGTGACGCACAAACCTTTGACGCCTCCTGGGGCAAGGTGGCCGAAATGAATCACGCTGTCTGTCTGTTTGTGTGTGTGTCTGTGTCTGTGTGTCTGTGTGTCTGTGTCTGTGTGCGTGTGTGTGTGTGTGTCTGTGTCTGTGTCTGTGTCTGGGTACTTGTGTGTGTCTGTTTTCGTGCGTGCGTGTCTGTATGTGTCTGTGTGCCTGTGTGTGTCTGTCTGTGTATGTCTTCCCCATGTGAGGCGTCTGCTAACAGCCACGCCTTCATCCGAATGTGCCTGACACACAAACGCCAACCACCACCTCATGTTCCTGCACCTGGTGCCCCATGTGCACAGGGTCGCCCGACCGCCACGGGCATTGCGATGGCTCTCACGGCGGGCGCCCTCGATGCGCCACTGGACATTGTCTTTGGTTCGTGCCTTCCCTGCTCATATGGGTGTGTGTGTCTGTGTGTCTGTGTGTCTGTGCCTGTGTGTTCCGACGACAGTGCGTGTGCTCAGGTGTTGAACAACAAGTCCTTACTCTCACGCGACACACCACTGCCAACACCAAACAACCCACCACCATTCAGGTGGCGAGGGGACGGCAAATGTCTCATCTGTGGAAGCGCTCAACGCCGCACTCAAGTCCGCGTCCGCCGTTACCGCCGCGCCTGTCATCTCCACCCCGGTTTGCCTGCAGGCAAAAGCCACCACCATGGATGCAGACGCGGTTGGCGTGGGCAACGACGATGCGACGACGGTGGCTGAGGCAGCAACATCGCCCCGCCTGCGTCTTGCTGTTCTCCGCCAGTCTGTCTTTGATGACGTTGCGCTCAACGCCGAAGCGCTCAAGGACATTACTCACATTGAGCAGCAGATCACGGTGTGGCGCTGTTGCGTGTGGGGGGGGGGAGGATTGTGGCGGGGGATTGTGGGTGTGCGCGCGCGCGTGTATGCATGTGAGTGTGTGTATGCATGTGTGTGTGTGTGTGTGTGTGTGTGTGTGTGTCCTTTCACACATGTGCGTCTGTCTGTTTGTGTCGTTGTATAGGTCCATGCTTCCTCGTCAACCCGTGTCCTCACCCTTCCCTCTCTTCACACACACAACCACATTCGTCTTTCTACTCCCAAACCACACATCATCATCGCATGCAGGCGTTTCTTGCAGCGATGAGCGAGCAGACGTCTGTCTACACACAGGATCGCTTTGAAGTCCTCACCCAGCACGACCAGGACCTCATGCTCAAGTCAGCCGTCGCGTGCTCGGTTTTGCTTGTGTGTGTGTGTGTGTGTGTGTGTGTGTGTGTGTGTGTGTGTGTGTGTGTGTGTGTGTGTGTGTGTGTGTGTGTGTGTGTGTGTGTGTGTGTGTGTGTGTGTGTGTGTGTGTGTGTGTGAACGGGATGAGCAGCGGCATGTCTCCCCCCCCCCCAAAAAAAAAACCAATGTTTTATCACACCAGCTCAATGTGATCACCCTATCCTTCCTCTGTTTCGCTTCATCGTGACAGCTTCTTCCAACTTCGGCAGGAGATTCACAAGTCCCTGTGCAACAACATCAACACGGTGCGCCTGGCACCTGCTCTCTTCATATCTGCCACTTTTTCTCGCTTCCGTTTTGGTGCCTGTGTGTTGACACGAAGCATCGTGCTGTGCTTCATGTGCACCGACATTTACACATGCTCACACGCTCACACGCGCTACGTGCACACGCACAATCTTGATCCATCTCATATAACCCTCGGGATCACACATCCATCCTAACCTCCCTCCCATACATGCGCTCGCTCGCACACCTCAGGCCGCTGTTCTCGACCACCTGCTGGCCATCATCGCCACCGTCGCCGCATACACCACCGCCCAGGCGGCCGCGACCAAGTGAGCGCACACGCGTGCTTGCGTGCCAACACACTTCCTCACCTGCATGTGTACTCACACTCTTGCACACTCATTCGTAAGTTCACACATACGTACGCACACATACACGCACACACACACGTACACACACACGTATACATCTGCACTCACTCCCTCCCCCCTTCCCCTCAAAATGTACTTGTTAGGCCACTGCACGTTGCGTCGTTGCGGCAGATTGGGCTGTTCGTGACGGGGCTGCTGGTGCGGCTTGGCGTCTCGTTTGACATGCACGCGGCCACCATCGGCTTTGCTGTTGCCGCCGTCGCCACACCAGAGGAGATTGCAGCCCGCAGGAAGGAGTTCAGCCAGGTGGGACACGTGTATGCAGTGTGTGTGTGTGTGTGTGTGTGTGTGTGTGTGTGTGTGTGTGTGTGTGTGTGTGTGTGTGTGTGTGTGTGTGTGTAGTGTAGTGTGGTGTGCGCGCCTGCCTGCATTTCTGCGCTTTGCTTGTGTGATTTGTCGCTGTCCCCCTCTGTGTCTTTGTGTGTGCCTGCATCTCTGCGTTTGCTCGTGCACATCCACAGCACCGACGTGCCCGCTCACTTCATGCCCCATCTGCTCCTTCTCCACCCACCACCGCAGGTGTTTGCCAAGTTCTTTGAGCAGCTGTCGAGCGGGCCGGATGCGGACGCATACAAGAGCATCATTGACCAGGCGCGCGCAGAGGGCATCTTCTAGCCAGCCACTCCTCGCATCAGACCACAGTCTTGTTGTCTCTTCCCCCCCCCCCATGTTTGTACACCCTGGCTCACTCACCCTCCTTCCCCCTCCTCCCATTGCACTGCCACGGTCTTCTTGTTGGCAGGGCCTGTCGTTGTGTTCGCATGTCCCTCGATCAGCGGCGTGCGTGTGTGTTGTGGTTCATTACATGGTGTGACAACAGCCGAACGGGTGCGGGAAGCAGTCACACACGAAGCTGCAGCACGCAAGCAACAGCAACACAGAGACGAAGGAGGGGTTGCGGCAGCTGTGGTGATAGTGGGAGTTGTGGCGATGACAGGTTGGCAGCAGCAACTGGTGAACAACTGCTGATACAGTCGTATCATGTCACATCACATCATGTCAACATGGCAAGGGATGACAGGGTTCGTCAATACAACAAATGACAACAACAAGGCCAAGGCACTTGGAGGTTGTGGTTGACATGAATTAGAAGGTTGATTACACATAAAAGCATCACACTGCTGATGCAAGAGGCAAAACACCTGCGAGCGTGTATGGTGAGCACACGCAGCGTCGTCACGTCACTGCAACAGGTTGCCCGTCTTCTTGGACACAACGACCTCCTGTTGCGGCATGCTGTACATCATGCAGGTCCACCAGCTGAAGCCTGGAAGAGATCAGCAGTGACACCAACTCAATCATGTCAGCGCGCGTGCTCCCACTGGCACAGAGCAGGTCACGAAGCAGGTCACAGAGCAGGTCAGCAAGCAGCATAGAGCAGGCCACGATGAAGTCGCAGCAGCAGCCACCATGAGCATGCCACACGCACCTTGCTCGCAGCTCCTCTTCTCTCCTGCAGCGGGACCTTTAGCAGGGAGGGAGGGAGAGAGAGAGAGAGAGGAAGAGAGAGGTTGAGGGGAACAGACAAGCACAAACACATGCACGCACGCATGCATGCACACACAAACCCCAAACACATCGAGCAAACAAGGCCATCCATCAATATGAGCGATACAGCATTGCAACATGTTACAGATGTTCCAAGTATGCAAGCACGTGTTGATGTCCCATCTAGATTACACACACTAACACACACTAACACACATACACTAACACACACATACACACACGTACACACACATACACACACATACACACACTGAGACTCAAGCAACTCCCTCGCAACTGTCCAACAAGCAAGGCTGCCACTGACACTGACATGGACACTGACATTAACGACAGACACGCGCACACCCAACACAAGTTGACATGAAAAGGCTGACAAAACCGATACGCGTGCGCGCACCTTGTTGCGCACTGTTATCCTCAGCCTCATAACAGCTGCTCTCCTCGTAGGATCGCTTCCCCAAGTAATCTTCCATCTCCTCCGTGGTGTGTGTCTCGGTCAACCAGCCTTGCGTGACATGTGAGACAACCCAACAATCAATGAAGGCTGCGCATTCGAACAGCAGCATTCCCGCCCAAGACGAACAAGCAGTCCTGACGAACTCACTTTGTGCTGTCGCATATTCAGGGGTGAATTTGGGCGATTGGTGGATGATTTTCATTGATTTTCCGGCCCGAAATTCGGTTTGGCGAAGCAAGGAACAAGCAAGACACGCCAAAGCAGCACGAAAGCAGCAAAACAAGCAAGCAACAAGCAAGCAACAAGCAAGCAAGCTCCAACCCATGGCAGATGGCCACCCGACCAGCGTCGCCATCGCCCCGACCACCACGACAACCACAGCCATCACCATCATCACACAGCGCCAACAGCAGTAGGCTGAGATGATGGTGAAGCAAGCGAAGCAAGAAGAAAGCGACGACGACGGCGGCGGCGGCGAAAATGGGCGCAATTACAACACCGCCACCTCGACCGCAGCAGCGCCCATCAACCGCACACGGCACACACGAGGACCCCCAGCGTCCACGACGCCTGCCCAAAGCCAGCACCCAACAACAAAGGAACAGAAGCAGAAGGCCAAGGCCAAGCACAGGCCAAGGAGGAAGAAAACGGGCGAGAGCTCAACAACTGCAGCAAGCTCCACTGTCAAACAGCAACAACAACGACAACAACGACAGCGACACCGAAGCAGCAGTAGCACCGAAGCAGCAGTAGCAGCAGTCGCAGGCGCGAGACAACCAAGAAGATGAACCCGGCAATGGCACACCAGAGAAGAAATCGGGCCACCAACGTCCGTGATAGCGTGAGCGAGAACGAGCCCGCTCGAAATCGTCAGCCACAACCACAGCAGCAACAACAACCGCAACCACAGCAACCACAGCAACAGCAAACGCAGCAGCAGAAGCGACAGGCCAAGCGATCCGACGTCAAGTTCGCCATTGGCCATGTTCTGGAGGTGGAAGGGCACGGGAAGTGGCAAGTGTACCAGGAGCTCGGATCGGGCGGTTACGGACGCGTTTACCAGTGCCACCGAATCGGTACAGCACCCACAGATGAAAACGACGACAGCGGGCACGCGACGCTCTCTGGCTCTGCTGCTGCCTTGAACGCATCGCTGCCGTCATCCGCCACGGTCTCACAGGCTGCCTCAACCACCGCATCCACCACCACTACGGCCGTGTCGTTACCTGCTGGTGCATCGACGGGCGTGCGGGCGCGGCAACCGCAGAACATCGCCATCAAGATGGAGGCAAACTACAAAGGCCGCACGTGCCACCTGGAGCACGAATACCGCGTGTACAAGGCCGCGAACGCATCGGCGCACGTGCCCCGCCTGTACTTCCGCGGCACGCAGAGGAACGCGCACTACATTGGCATGCAGCTGCTTGGCAGGAACGTCAGCACCCTCCGCAAGAAGGCCAGAGGGCAGGCGTTCGACATGCCCACCACCGTGCACGTTGCACGCGACATGCTGCGGGCGCTTGAAGACCTCCACCGCCGCGGCATCGTGCACCGGGACGTCAAGGCCGGCAACTTTGCTGTTGGCATCAACAGCGAGTGGAACCGCGTGTTTGCCATCGACTTTGGGCTGGCGCGCTTCTTCCGCGAGAACGATGCAGCCACCACGCCGCCCAAACCAGAGAGCAATACCGCGTCGTTTGTCGGCACCACCCGATACGGGTCCATCAACTCGCAGAGCGGCTTCAGCCAGAGCCCGCGCGACGACCTTGCCAGCTGGCTGTACTCACTGATTGAGATGCACGTTGGCCGCCTCCCCTGGCGCGAGCTCAAGGGCAAGCAGGAGGTGCTCGAGTGCAAGAAGCGCTACACGTGGAAGGAGCTGCTGCGCAAGTTCCCCACATCGTTCCTGGCCATCGCCAACATCGTCGACGGGCTTGCGTATGCCGAGCTTCCACACTACGACACCATGCACCGCCTCCTCGACCGCGCCGTGCACGCGCATGAGCCGTCGTGCCCGACGCCGCAGCTGCAGTGGGACCATGTTGTTGTGCGCAGGGACGGGAGCTCCGAGGTGCACCCACCAGGCGCACCCAGCCACCGCTGCCAGGGATGTGCAGACACAACAGCGTGGCAACAGGGCAAGCGCGACGGCCAGCTTCTCATGAACACGCGGCAGTATCGTGACGACAACAGCGCCACCACCACCACCACCACCCGCAGCAAGAAGAAGCGTCACGGGAGGCGTGAGCATCGTGCCCTCCGCCTGTCCGAACTGCAAACGGATGACCGTGGTGGACACCCCGCTCGCAGCCGCCATCGTACCAACAACAACAGCAACGGCTATGATGATGACGATGACGATGGTGATGATGACGATGATGACGATGATGATGGTGATGATGACTGCGATAATGATAATACCAACCACGTTGTTGCTGAGGATGTTCTTGATGATGATGGTGAGGAGGAGGAGGAAGGTTATGGCGGTGAAGAGAGTAACGCCGATGATGAAGGGAATGGGGGTGTGCGCCATGTCCAGCACGCTCACAGCCATCTTGGCCACAGCAGCGCACGCCGCACGGCAACAGCAGCCGGCAGCCACACATGCACGCACCAGAAGCAGGCAAAGCGCTCGCCGCCGTCACCGTCCCCACCATTCACAGCAGCAGCAGCACTGTCAGCCTCATCATCGTTGTCGTTGCCACGACGCTACGTGCCTGCCTGCAAACGCTCGGGGGCGCCTGGAAAGGCAACTCATCAAATAACGCAACCACCGCGTGCTGCTGGTGACGATGCTGATGGTGGTGATGATGACGACGAGTGTGATGGTAATGGTGAACATGGGAGGTGGGGGCGAAGAGGGAAGCACGGGCATGCGAGTGGTGGTGTGGCAGATCGCCCACGAACGCCGCGCCCAATGCGACACCGAAGAGCACCACTCGTTGAACGTGCCATCCCACAAGCGCAAGCGCACGCGCCCAACAACACCAGCGTCAGTCCCAACACCGGGAGCGGAGGCAGCGGTGTGCATGACCGCGGCAGCGCTGTTGGCGCGTCGCATTCATCGCCATTGCCAACCACCGCGGGTGGCGTCGGCACTGGGAGTGGCGGGAGCAGGGGTCGCATCTTGGCCAGCCATGCACAGGTTGTCTCGAGCACACCGAATGCCGTGAGCACGTCGCCTGTGCAGGCCGGTGTTGACGGTCTTGGCGAGCTTGGTGGTGATGCTGGCAATATCAATCGTGCTGGTGGGTATGATGGCGATGATGTCTACGGTCGCGGTGACGCCGATGATCATCATGATGTTTTCATGGAGAAGAAGGAGCTACGCCAACGCACCAGCTTCAGTAACGGCCACAACACCTTATCCCGCACCCACAACAAGTGCAACAGCAGTAGCAGCAGCATCTTCAACGACGACGACCGCGCAGCCCGGGTGTTGGCCATACGCGGCGGGCGGCGTGAGGCAAGGCGTGGTGCTTACGGCAGCGGTTCGCCAACACAGCCGACAAGCACGCACACGCGCGGATCCCAGTCGGATGACCTCCGTGGTGGTGCCCCTTCAGAGACGCCAATCAAGGGAAGCGGGCTCCTTGGCTCCTTGCTACCCACGGTCACCAGCGGCAGTATTTGCCACCTCAACAATGGTCGCCTGTTGTCCTTCACTGCTTCCCGTGTCAACCGGGACCGCGATGGAAACCAGGTGGATCCCTGTGCTCCCCAACATCAACACGACGCTGACGGTGGCATTGCTGTGCATGATGGTGGCGGTGCCGGTCGCCAGCAAAGCCCGCACTACCACACGCCAACAGCGCCTACAGAGACACCAAACAGCAAGACGTGGAAGCGGTGGTGGGATCGCTTTGGGGTGTGCGCGCGTGCGCTCGGTCCGATGCCGCTTGAGGATGTGTTTGGCAGCTCGAACCATGTACCGCCGCCGCGGCCGCCACCAACGCCCGGCTCGCGTACACAGCTCGACCTGCATCGTCGCAAGTACCGCGACTGCGAGGGCTTGGTTGAATTCTCCTATCGCGCCGATGCACACGCCAACGATGGTGACCTGAGTGGCGAACATCATGATCACACCGTTGGTGTCGACAAGTGCGCACAATGGCGGAGGGGCAGATGTGCCGGTGCCAAGTGCACAAATGTTTAGTTAGGTGTGAAGTTCTGTGTGTGTTTAGCTGTGTGTATGTAGCTCTGTGTGTGTGTAGCTGTGTGTGTATGTAGCTGTGTGTGTGTAGCTGTGTGTGTATGTAGCTCTGTCTGTGTGTGTGTGTGTTGTGTGGGACGTTGCATTATTGTGACGTCGCCACGGTTGTTCCACGCCAATGTACTGTCCTCCACGTGTTATGTTGCCTTAACTGATCTCTTTATTGCATGAGTTTCCATTGCATGTCGTGTAGCCGTAGGATTGCTGCCCATCCATTCTTGCATGTGTTCTCCCCACAACCCCTATTCGCCTTCCTTACCCCTACCCTCACCTTTTGTTACTTGCACGTTCGCACGCTTGCGTGCACTGAGCTTCTCGATGTGTTGTGATCGTGTTCTTTCATTTTCATTTCCCCTGTGTTACTGCAGTGTCAAGTATGCATGCGTGTGTGTGTGTGTGTGTGTGTGTGTGTGTGTGTGTCTGTGTGTCTGTGTGTCTGTGTGTCTGTGTGTCTGTGTGTCTGTGTGTCTGTGTGTCTGTGTGTCTGTGTGTGTCTGTGTGTGTGTGTGTGTGAGGTTGTGGTGACATTTCGTCGTTGCCCTTACGCCGGTGTACTTCTTGTCGTGACCTGTTGACGCATATGCGCACATAACCCCTATCCCTTAATACACCACAGATCCTTCTGGACTCATTGCTATGGTGGCGAGGAGAGTGTGCGTGCACAGTAGCTTCTTCACACCCACACACACCCACACACACGCGCACACATACACACACACTCACCGCACGCACACGCACACACACATGCACGCACACGCACACACACATGCACATGTACATGTCCAGCGTAATCATCGCTATGCCCGCTCGCCCGTGTCAAGGATTCTCCAACTTGGCGTAGAGGCTGGCGCGTTTGACGACCAAGAACACGCGCACTTGTGTAGGAAGAAAAGGGCGGACTCGGATGTTTGCTGCAAGACGCTCAAGGGTCGGTGGGTTGAGAAACGGAACGACGAGGTCTCTGCCATGCACTCTCACCCGCACATTGCACTCTCTGTCAAGCTCGCCAGTAGACGGGTGCTCGGGTTTCGTCATGCGGATGTCGCTGATCATGGCTTCGCCGCCCATTCTGGTCTGCAGATACCACAGCGGGGTGTCAGCCGATGTGCGACCGTCGATTCTGGTGTTCACTCCAGACAGCACTGCCACCGTCAGGAGCCACTGTTGCCACAGCGCCCACACGGTGCCTCGGCCATGAACCTGCAGCTGCCCGCGGTCGACTTGCTGTACGACCCATCGGTACCATTCAGACTGCGCAATCGCGTGAAGGGGCATCTGCGTGTCATCACACGCCACAGCAGCATGGATCCATTCTTGGACGTGGTAGAACGAAGCAATCTTGGACCGTCGCTTCAGGAGCTGTGTCAGGCAGCGGAAGATGATCGTGGCGTCGCCCTGGTTCACGGTTTGCCATGAAGACTGGCGCAGCTGCGGCGCCGAAGACAGCAGCGCCTCATCAACGTCGATGTTGTCCTCATCGTCAGCATCATGCTCAGCATCGGCCACCGCTTTCTGCAGCACGCTGCGCTGGGGAGGAGGACGCAGAGACTCTAGTGCCGCCCAGATTGTGCGGAGCTTTTCCCTGGCCTTCTCCGGATCCTCTGCGCGATTGCTGGTAATGCACAACTGCAGTTGGGATGCCCAGTGTAGGGCTGCATTGAGCGCCATGTCGCGCATGGGGTCGGCCGATTCCATGTGCTTGGCAACATCGATGGCCATTGTGCACAGTGCCACCGCCAGTTGCGTGTTGTCGTGATCCGCGTCTCGTTGAAAGTAATGCTCAGCGTCAGCAAGTGCAGCTGCAAGGGTGGTGTTTGGAGACTCGCCCGTTTCCAGCTGCGCCTGGATCATCACCTTCAAGACGTGTGCTCGAATACCAATCAAGGTGGACAGGGTTCGCAAACTCGCCCCCTGCTGCGTCGCCCGGGCAACACCGTCCTCTGCAAGGCGATACGCCATGTGAATCAGGGCCATGCTGCCTTCGCTGTGCAGTGCGACGTGTTGACCCTGCTCGGCCAGCAGGTGCGCCTTGTGCTTGCTCGGGCTGGTGCGGATGGCAAGTTCGTACAGTTGCTGGCCTTGGTCGCGGTTGAGGAGGTGCAGCAGGTCGCTGGATGTCGCGGCGAACAAACGGCGCATGATCTCTTGCACCGTATCATCGTTGTGGCAACTTGCCTCGAGTATGCACAAGAGCTGCTCGACCGTGTCGAAGAGGGCGACTGGATCCCACAGGGCACTGGTGATGCTGCTCACAGTGACGGATGCGTCGCGCAGGCGAACAACCGCCGCCTGGAAGAGACTGCGGCAGACGAAATCAGTGGGAAGAGGTGCGCATAGCCGGCTGCCGTGGAAGCGAACGAGGCAAGTGAAGCCACAGCGCTTCGCTTGCAGAAAGGGCCAGTCCACAGCGCCTTGGTCAACGAGAAGCCGCTCAGCAGCAAAGAGCGGAAGGGACGAGTTCGCCAGGCCGCTGGTCACAGCCACAGCCTGCAGAGCCCTTGCCTCGTCAGCAGGGAGCCAGGCAACATGCTCGACGATGTGGGCCAGCACTGCGTCCTCTTTGTTGGCCATCAGGGCACAGCCCCACAGAAACCCTGCGTCTCGGCCACCATTGCTGTTGCCAGAATGGTCTCGACACATGCCACTGAAGTGGCTGAACACGGCCTCAAAGCCCTCCATCTCCTTCTCGGTGAGGGCCCCCGCAAGCTGGAGATGCCTCGTGCTCGGTACGATGCTGGGTTGTGGCAGCTCTAGCTGGTCACGCTGGGTTTTGCGCCGGTGCATCCTCCTGCTGGTCACCACAAACACGAGCTGTGGTATGTCGTGGAGGGCTGTCGACTGCACAAATTGGAGCACTTGGCCAGGTGTGACGTCGTCGTTGTCCACCAGACAGACAACGGGGGACGAGGAGCGCTCGTGCACGAGCTGAAGCAGAGCAACGACGGCACGCCTCTGCTTCTCGTTCCTTGGAATCTTGTACAGCTCAAAGGCAGTCACGGCGTTGGCCATGGCCTTGTTGAGGAGCACATGACGCACCACAGTCGAGGCGCCGGTCGTCCGGCCGTGGCTCACCGCAATAATCCGCTGCGAGCTGTCGTCGCTGGCGATGGCGTCTTCCAGCTCCCGCGCAAGGATGCCGTGGAAGTCACGCCGGACAACACACGAATCCCCCTGCTTCTCTCGCCGCAAGAGCTGTGCCGTGAGCACGCCGCCTTGCAGGAATCGCAGCTGCAGGTCTCGAAGAGAGAGGTTGTTGTCGGTGGGTGTAGTGCTGGACTCAGGAGCGTACATCAAGGTCAGGTAACCCTGCACCGGGGCCAAGTCTTCGTTGTGGATGGTACCTCGGGTGGGGAGGTCGATGATGAGGTCACTGGTGGTTGTGCCCATGGTGTCGGCAAGCATGGGTAGCACGGTATTGGTGCAAGAGAACTGCCACATGTCCACAACATTCAGTTCGTTGAATTCCTGCCAAACGCGATCAGAACCACGTTGCGAGGAAATGCCGACGAGGACAACGTGCGAGCTGCTGTGTTGCAGCATGCGCCGCCATGCCGTCTCGAGAAATCTGTCCATAAACCCGTTGAGAACCGCAGCGTAGACGACAGGCAAAGCTTCATCTGAGTTGATCGCATCCTCAACCCGGTCGTAAACCTGACAATACCATGGACAGATATGGGCGCAAGAGAAACGGGGGAAGGGAGGGGCAGGCATGGTGAGAGTGGTGAGAAGATGTCTCCATGTAAGCATGTCACACCACACCGTCATGCACGCACACATCGACACACGCAACACACGCGTCAACAGACACTCATACACACACACATATACATATATATCGACACACGCGTCAACAGACACTCCTTAACACACGCACACACATCGACACACGCGTCAACAGACACTCCTTCACACACACACACACACAGACACTCCTTCACACACACACACACATCGACACACGCACTCACGCACGCACACTTTGGAAGGCCTGAGCCACTATGCGCCCTGTGTCGTCGTCCATCGGGTCGAGTGGTGCTGTGAGAAAGAGCCTGGTGCTGCCGTGTGCCGCGTTCTGGATAACCTCCTTTGGGGGAACCCCGCCACGCTTCTTCCAGCACGCCTCGAGCTCAAACTCCTCAACATCCACACCAGTCACCTGTGGGATGGCCTGCTTCAGCCCATCGTTGGCGCCAAAGGAGATGATCGCGTGCCAGGGAATGGCTGCAAGCCACACTGCCTGGTGCTCCTCCAGCTGGTCGGCGATCAGGACTCGGCGGACGCCGTTGAAGAATGGAGAAGCCTGGCTTGCCCCCGTCTCCTCCAGGTGCTCGCGCAACTCTGTGTAGAGCTGCTGTTGCTCGTCAGAGTCACAAAAGAAGGACACGATGGACGGCCACACGCTGTTTGCCACGTCGCAGTCGGCGTTGCCCTCGCTCACGCGGGCTGGCTTGCGGGTGAGAAGACTGCCATGCTGTTTGGAGCACACCCGCACAGGCTGCCCAATGGACGTGTCGACGGCAATCTCCACCAAGAACACGCGCTTGTCGTCCTTCAGGACGGTGTGGTACACAGTGACTTCGGGGCACGGGTCCAAGCGTGACCTGAGGAATTGTGAGAGCACTGCACCATCTGTCATCTCGGCTTCATCGCACCCCACGACGGTGCCGCTGCTGTCGACGCCAATGACCAGGTATGCAGCCGGAACATCTGGACGAGCGAGGCACTGAAAGTCGTGCTGGGTCATGCCATCCCCATTGTGGAGGCAAGCAATGTCGAACAACAAGGCACCCGTCTTCCTGCTGTCGCTCAAGTCGCTGTCGTACCATTGCCTCTTGAACTTGTGGTGCACTCCTTCAGTCTGCTTCATGCACAAAGCAGCAGCCCTCTGCTGCACCTCCGAGCTTGCCATACTGTGTGTTTTGAGGAGCGAAGTGGTGGACGAAAAAATGATCAACTCGTCAACTCGCGACGTGTTGATCAGATGTGATGTGATTGTGATTATTGCTGAACACGTGTGGGAGGGGTCTAGGGGTGTGTTATGCAATACATACAGGCGTAAAGGGTGAGGTCGAAAATTTGGGCCTCCAGCGATTCACACAGTGCGACATGTAATGTTCATGTAACAATGTTCAGGTTCACTGTAAACAACCGAGGGTGATTGCGACAGGCAGGTTCCGCTGTTCCTCTCACTGTGTGTGTGTGTGTGTGTGTGTGTGTGTGTGTGTGTGTGTGTGTGTGAGTTCACACCAAAACAATGCCTGGGACTAGTCTACTTTCTAATGCACGTCAGCTGCCTAGCTGTGAATGTCATATCGCACTGCAACAACACCAATAAGCGCCCTCTCTTGCCCTCAAAGGAATGATGTGATGTGATGTGATGTGAACAGATCAAGTTCAGCCAAGGGCAGGCGGGTGCAGAAAAACACACACACACACACACACACACACACACACACACACACACACACACACACACACACAAACACACACACACACACACGAGAGGGCAAGAGCGGGGCGGTGGGCGCTGATGTTGACAGAAGGAAAGAACATGATTGCTGGTGTGTGTTCAATATGCGCGCGCATGCACCGTCTGTGCTGGCGGCTGTGAGATGGATGGCGATTAAAGCGCACGAGGACAGGTGGCGGTACAGGGCTGCAGCGTAGGGGGGGGGAGGAAGAAGGTGCAGGCCTCGCAGTTACTGGCGCTGCAGCCGGTACTGCCGTTAGTGCTGCCTGCTGCTGCTGCTGCTGCTGTTGCTGATGTTTGTGGTGATGGTGGTGGCTGGTGTCGAGGGCTGTGGTGGCGGTGGTGGCTGGTGTCGAGGGCTGTGGTCGTTGCTGGCAAGCGTAGGCATACTCGTAGTCAACCGCACGCATGCACACACATGCTGTGTGTCGACTTGCGACGCCGTCCACAGTGTTCAGGACGTTCATAATGCAGCCACAGAGAGAGGGAGGGAGAGAGAGAGAGAGAGACGCGTGCGCGCACACACACAGACACACACAGACACACACAGACACACACACACGCACGCACGCACACACACACACAGACACACACACACGCACACACACCTGCTATCTGCGGATGAGGTGCATGGCGGCCTCAAAGTGTGGCGTCTGTGGAAAGTGGTCGAGCGCAATGGCGCTGGCAATGCGGTGCGTTCGACACAGCACCCGCAGATCGCGCGGGAACGTGTGCAACGGGTTGCAGCTGAGCAGGATGATGTGCTTGTACTGGCCAAGGCAGGAGATGGTGAAGGCGTCGGCGCCGGCGCGCGGCGGATCGAGCATCACGGCGTCGAAGGTGACGCCCTCGTGTGAAGCAGAGGAGATGATGTGGCGCACAGCCTCCACGGGGGCGCGCACAACACGCACGCGCTCATCCACCCCGTTGGCCGTGGCGTTGTGTTGGGCGGCAGCCACCAGGGCCGTGCTGATCTCCACGGTCGTCACGGCGTCGAAGAGGTGGCCCAGGATCGGCGTGTATGTCCCTGCGCCCGCATACAGCTCGAGCATGTGCCGCACGTCTGCGCGGACGAGCGCCGCTCGCTGTCGCAACCACAGCATCGTGCGCAGACAGATGTACGGGTTTGGGTTACTGAAAGCTCCTTCCGGCTGTCGAAGGACGATGCGCAGGGCTGCTGCGCCACTGCTCCTTGCTGTGGTGCCGCTCTGGCTGTTGCTGGTGGTGGTGGTGGTGGTGGTGGTGGTGAGAGCAGTAGTGTCGGCCTGTCTCCTGCTGCTACCTGGGTAGCTTGTGCCGCCAGTGTTGTCGTCATTGAGCGGCGGTAATGTGAGCACCTCCTCCACATAGTCATTGCCGACAACCAGGCGCTGTCCTTTGGACCGAGCCAGCAAGTGGCAGCCCCACTTGCGTGACAGCCGCTGTGCCTCGTGCCGCCACCGTCCCTCGTCCTCAATGGCTGCGTCGTAGATGAAGGTGATCATGGCATCGTCTGTGGTCGTGCAATGGAAGTGGGCAGCTTGGCAGTGCTGCCACAGCACCTCGTTGCCTGCACCATCACCACCATCACCACCACCCTTGCAGTTGGCTTCCTCCAGCACACGTTCCATCAGCGTGTGTATGCGCGCGCAGGCGATGGTGAAGTCTCGTGGGCTGTGGATGGCTTGCGGCCTCCCATGCTTCCACACAGCAAACGCATACCGCTCCTCGCCACCGTCCACGCCGCAGCAGCGCAGCAGCTGGAACCTGCATCGATATCGGTAACCGGTGGTGGGTGACGCCTCCACGGCCACATCAGTACAGTGGACCCCACCATCATCCTCACACCCAGGGCCCTCACCGCCACCGTCACCGCACGCGGCCGCCCGTAACGCAGCCTGCAGCCTCTCAACCTTGGACGCCAGCGAACACTCATCATCATCATTGCCCTCCATCGCGTGCGTTGTTTGCTGTTTGTGCGTGGCGTTGTTTGGCAGCTGCACTGTTTGTTGTTTATGGTGGCGATGTTTGCCTGTTGTGTGCTCATGGTTTGTTGGTGCATTGTGCGTTGCTTTGTGTTTCGTGCAACAGCTTCACAGGGATGATGCAAAGTTGGCGAGGGCGTGTGCTGCGGCGTGGATACGGGGTGCCACCTCCTCAAGGGCTGCGTCGCTCAGCTGTCGGCCATCCCGCACATAGCGCTCGAGCATCTTCCCGCCGTCATAGTCACACAGCGCGAGCCGCAAACTCAGCGTCTCCTGTGCGTGTGTGTGTGTGTGTGTGTGTGTGTGTGTGTGTGTGTGTGTGTGTGTGTGTGTGTGTGTGTGTGTGTGTGTGTGTGTGTGTGTGTGTGTGTGTTTGGGGGGGGGGGCTTTGGGATGAGAGCAGGACAGAGTGCCAACGTGACAAATGCCAACAAGGATACACGCGTGTTGATGACAACACACACACACACGTACACACAGGCCGTACGTTGTCTCCGAATGCGGTTGCGGGGAGGGTGACGAGGTTGCGGTCCATGACGAGGGCGCGCGCAAGATCGTCGCTCGTCTCAATCCCGCGCTGCTGCTTCAACGCCTCCCGGAACCTGCGCCCAGTGTGTGTGTGTGTGTGTGTGTGTGTGTGTGTGTGTGTGTGTGTGTGTGTGTGTGTGTGTGTGTGTGTGTGTGTGTGTGTGTGTGCACCTTCACACCAAACAAATGCAGCGGCTGCTGCAGCATCTTACTCCCTTCCCACGTCCGCTCGCCCACCTCCCAACGACGCAAGCCCAAAAAACCATTCTCTCACTTGTCGAAGTTTGGGTAGAGGTAGAAGCTACCCTGGTGGCGCGGGCAGTCGATGCCGGCACTGCGCAGTACACCGCTGAACCTGATCAACGGTTGTGGGGATGGTGGGCGAGGGGTTAAGGAATGCATTTGCGCACATGTGTGTGTGTGTGTGTGTGCATGCGTGTTGTGCATGAGCATGGCTTGGTGAAACAGCACCAAGTGTCATTCATCCACACGCTCAAACAAGACATACACACGAACAAACAAAACCACACACACCACACAACACCACACAACGCCACGCGTGCAGCAGTACGCACCTTGCATGGACTTTGGGACGAGGAGCACACCAACGCGCCAGCCGCCCAGCGAAAACACCTTCGACAGGCCCGTCGGTGACACCGTGTTGGTGGGGCGCGTGCTTGGCTGAGCAACGAAATCGCATGCGAGGTGAGTGTGAGTGTGAGTGTGTGTGTGTGTGTGCATGTGTGTGCGTGTGTGTGCGAGCGGTACCAGTGAATCGCACGCCTGCCTAAAGAGGCAGGCCGACGCTCCATGCACGTGTGAGCCCACCATCACCACCATCATCCCAGGCCACCACCACCTTCATCATCATCTCATAGCGCGCACCGAATGTGGACCATGCGCCGTTCGGGGTGACGCCGTCGTAAATCTCGTCGCTGATGACGGCGATGTTGTTCTCCGCAGCAAACCTGTGCACACACACACACACACACACACACACACACACACACACACACACACACACACACACACACACACACACACACACACACACACACACACACACACACACGCAGACACACACACACAGACACAGGCAGAGGGCGCGTATTCACGTACTGTGCGATTTCGTGCGGGTTTGAGATGACAAGGCCGGTGGGGTTGTTTGGCGAGTTGATGATCATCTTCGTTGGCGCAGCGCCGCCAGCTGCTACGTGCTCCTCAATCGCAGCCGCCATCGCTTGCGGATCTGGCGCGTACCGGATGGTGTTGATGTGTGTGTGTATGTGTGTGTGTGTATGAAAGCGTATGTGTATGCGTGTTTTTGTGGTGGTGGTGGTGGTGGTGGTGGTGGTGGTGGTGGTGGTGGTGGTGGTGGTGTGAGAATGACATGGGAACGATGTGGGGTGTGGTGAAACTTGGGGTGTATGAAAGCGTATGTGTGTGTCTGTGCATGTGTGTGTGCTTGTGTTTGTAGAAACACAACGCAGGTTGCGGGGGCGCGAGGTGCGAAAACAAGGGGGACTATCAGGCAAAAGCTAGTGAGGAGAGGGAGGGGGGGTTGATGGTGTGAAAACCTAGTCTCATGCCCTCGTCTGACAAGAGTGCTTTGAACTTGACGGCCGACAGGCCAAGCAGGTGCATCTGTAGTCGGCACAGTGATGTGTGCGCATGCGTTTGCGTATGCGTACGTGTGCGTGGCGCACAAACAACATGGAAAAGAACACAGAGAGCGCGAAAAGGGTGATATAGGATACATGAAGGCAGCAGGGCAAAGAACGGGGTGCCACGGCAAGTCGAAGGGAGAAGGTATGCCAACCTGTGGTTCGTAGCTGACCCAGGACGGAACCGGAAGCAACGTTGGGCCCTCAATCGCAGCCTGATGCACACAGGCAAGGAAGAAAAGCAATGGGGGTGATGGGTTTGAGGTCGTGGACTTCATCATGAAAGGGTTCGAATACAGCGAGATGAACAGCGCGGGGCGTCGACACAATGGAAACACATGTTCGGCAGTCATGCTGGGCGATCGTATGTCGCGAAGCACAAGGTCGTGGTGGTTGCATATTGTGCAACCTCACCTGAAGAGCAAAGAGACCGAGCTTGCTGCCTGGTGTGACAATGACATCGTAGTTTGAAAGATCAAGGCCGTGTTTGCGTTCGTAGAACGAGGCAATGCTCTTGCGAAGGCTCTCCGTGCCCGAGGTGTGCTCATATTGGTTGTGCTGGAAAGCGTCGATCGCCCTTTGATTCGTAAGTCAAGCAAGAAGCAGGGCGCGCGTCGTCAGCATGGCGGTTGGTGCGCTGTGCACAGCGAGGGGGAAGGGCTGTGGGGACCGCAGTGAACGAACACAAACACAACACACACAACCAAGTGCAACAAACAAACAAACAAACGAACAAACAAACGAACAAACAAACAAACAAACAAACAAACAAACAAACAAACAAACAAACAAACAAACAAACAAACAAACAAACAAACAAACAACTGCTTACTGCGTCAGGGACGGGTGCACGGGAAAGGGGCTTTGGCCAAACCCAAGATGCAGCAACTTGTCTGTGGTTTGGACGATGAGCAGCATCACACAAGGAGGAGGAGGAGGAGATGTGAGATCACGGATCGTCGATCGGCAACGACTGGGTTGGCAAACAGTGGTTGATGACGGCCTCACAAGCACACGCACGTAGAAAAAAGGAACAAACCAGCGCACGCACTCTGCACGGGTGCAAGATCGCACACACGCACACACACACACACACACACACACACACACACACACACACACACACACACACACACATACACACACGCACCACAAACACACACACACACACAACCACACAAAAGCGGACCTTTGTTGGGGTGGGCGTTCACGAGTTCGTTGGAAGCCAGTGTCGGGGACAGGATGGTGCGGGATAAGAACGGGCGTAGCCGTGGCACCAGTGCCTGGGCCGTCGCTTTCGCTGCCATTGTGGATGTGTGGTGCAGTTCAGTGCAAGATCAGAAGATCGTGGCGGTGATGTTTTTCAAGACAGTTGAAGCAGCGATCGTGTGGAAATTGGAGCAGCGCGCCTTCTTGCTTCTTGCTTGTGTTGTGCTGCTTGCGCAAGAAGAACTGGTCCATAAACTGAATTCAGTCGCAGTAACGGACACAAGGCAAAAGCGGACCAGCGAAGATGGATGATGGTGCTGGTGATGCGGCTCCCGTCGTGGCTTGGCAACCAGGCGACAAGGTAACAGCTCTCTCTTGTATGTGTGTGTGTGTGTGCGTGCGTGTGTGTGTGTGCGTGCGTGTGTGTGTGTATGTGTGTGTGTGTGCGTGTGTGTGTGTGTGTGTGCGTGTGTGTGTGTGTGCGTGTGTGCGTGTGTGTGTGTGCGTGCGTGCGTGTGTGTGTGTGTGCGTGTGTGTGTGTGTGTGCGTGTGTGTGTGTGTGCGTGTGTGCCTGTGCATGTACGCGTGTGTGTGTGCATGGAGTCGTTCGTCGGATGTCCTTGTATTTGCATCTCCTGCTCTTTGGTGGTGTGACCATGCTTGTTCTGCTCCTCACCCCTCAAGCACACGCCAACATGATGATATTGCTCATGCGGAACAGGCGGTGCTGCACTTTCGAACCACAAATACGGCCACGGGGCATGTGCTTGACGACACACGCAAGATGCACCTGGGCCCCTTTGAGCTTCGGGTCGGCAAGAGCTTCCTTGTGGAGGAATGGGAGCAGGTGGTCAAAACCATGAAGGTGGGGGAGAAGCGCAAGTTCACTGCCGCAGACGAGACCGTGCGCCAATACCCGCAGCTGGCCCGCGTACTGCGCAAGGAGAGCGAGCGCAAGCATGCGGAGGAGCACGGGCATGAGTTTCACGACACGCCGTCCCACGGCTGCTTCCACCACATGGCGCATGACAAGGAGAACGCCGACCTGCTGCTTCCACCACATGGCGCATGACAAGGAGAACGCCGACCTGCTTGACCTCGCGCCCGGCTGCCTCGACTGCGAAGTTGTGGTTTTGTGTGTGTGTGTGTGTGTGTGTGTGTGTGTGTGTGTGTGGTGTGTGTGTGTGTGTGTGTGTGTGTGGGTGTGTGTGTGTGTGTGGTTTTGGTTTGTGTTCGAGTGTTTGTGATTGTGTGACTGTGTGCGCGCTAGAGCGTGTTTGTGTGTGAGTGTATGTGTGCGTGTGTGTGCGTGTACGTTGACCTGTACGTGTGCGTCATAGTACAATGGCTGTACGACAGTTGTGTGTCTTCACGACAGTTGTGGTGGTGTCTTTCAGCTTATCCTGATCATCGCCATCATGGTGCATGCGGGTATGCAGAGTGGAGAAAGCGAACACCTTCGAAAAGGAGCTGTGGGAAATGACATTGGAGGAGAAGCTGACGAAATTGCCGCAATTGAAGGTGTTGTGTGGTACATGTGTGTGGTGTGGTGTGTGTGGTGTGGTGTGGTGTGTGTATGTGTCTGTGCGTTCGTACACTTGCGTGCGTGTGTGCGTGTACTGCACTATTCGTCTGTTAGGCAGCGTCCCGCCCGCCTGCTTCCCGCCCAAGAGTTCCGTTGTTTAATACCCGTGACCTTTTTGAAAACGCCTCGCTCATGCGGCCATTACCGTCGACAACGCAGGAGCAAGGCAAGGCTGCGTTTGTGGCAAAGCAGTACGAGGCGGCTGCGGAGAAATACACGCGCGCGCTCGCCCTCATTGAGAACCTCGCCAACAAGCAGCACCTCGACCCGACACACATGGACGAAGACAAGGTGGGCGTGAACGCCGTTGTGTGTGTGTGTGTGTGTGTGTGTGTGTGTGTGTGTTTATGTGTGAGTGCGTGTGCGTGTGTGTGTTTGCTGTCGCTTTTTTTCTCACCACATCCGGGCCGACTTCGTGCCCTCACCCACAATCATCCACACCCCTCCCCACCCCCACACAATCATTCACACCCCTCCCCACCCC
>NW_004754921.1:565745-568245 GCF_000188695.1 Salpingoeca rosetta | reverse complement strand
TGGTCAACACCTTCTTGTAGGCCATGAGGATGGCAAGGGTGTTTGCTTCTGCCTTGTGGACAAGTCGCCGTCGCACGGCCGCCTCTGCACGGCCGCGTTTTTTGCGGTTGACTTCCTCGATCACTTGCTTCAGATCTGCCGGTGTGTCCTTTCATACGGGGTGGAGTGAGAGAGAGAGTGTGTGTGTATGTGTGTGTGTGTGCATGTGTGCGTGTGTGTGTTTGTGTGTGTGTGTGTGTTTGTGTTTGCGTGTGTGTGTGTGTTTTGTATGTGTGAGTACTTGGTATGTGTGTGTGTGTTTGTTGTTGTTTGGAAGAACGGAACGAGAGGCGTGCATGTGCATGCGTGTGGAAAGACGTATGTTTCGTATGCACCTCTTGTCCATGCAATGACAAGATCTGCACACAATGAGTCAGAACTAACTTTTTGCACGAGCGTTGCTTTAAACTGAACAAGTTCTGCAGGGATGGGATCCGTCCTGTGTGAACAGAGAGGCAAAGGCGTTGGTGTTTCGTGAGCTTCATGAGGGCAACCCTGCACGGGCGACCTTGACGCGAACCCCAACACATATGCAAGCGCACACATACACAAGCGCAAGTGAGCCGCGTGCAAGGCGCGTGCTTGCAAGCACGCCGTTGCTTCGATTGTTGCTCACATGGCCCGTTCCTTGATGCCCGCGATCATCTTGTCGAGCAGAGAAAAGTCGCCACCGGTGCAGTCCACTGATGTGAAGAGGGGCGTTTGTGTTTTTTTGTGCATGGAGTGTGACTTTGATGAAGTGTGCAAACAGGTGTAACACTAGTGCGCCACACAAGTCGCATCATGGCAAGAACAACGGACAGGGGCAACAGAGATGCAAGCACCATAGCTTTCTTGTAGACTTGTGTGCTTCTGTGAAGGCAAACAAACTCAAAGTGGTTTCAAGTGGGATGTGTGCTCTCAGTGTTGCCGAACCAAATTCCGTGGTGAGGTCGACGACACAACGCGCAAAAGCCGCTGCCTGTTGCTGCCGCTCATCCTCGTCCGTGTAGATCTGCAAAGGTTGCATGCAAGCAAGAGGTGAGTGCCCTTGAAGTGCGCTTGAAAGTGAACAGCACACTGGAGCAATGGAGCAATATAAATCGACACAAACACGTCACGCAAGGAAAGACGGGGAGAAAGACGGGTAACGCCGCGCCGGAGGAAGACGGGTGCCACTGCTCTTCCCGACACAAGCACACACTCCAGCACTCTCCCCGTCACCGAACACCTGGTTATGCTCGCTGTCGCATTGCTCAAATCCGGCGAGGAATGTGGCCTCGCAGTCTTGCGAGCTGGCGGCATTGCCTGCGGGGCTTGGTCCTTCGCCGCCTACTTTTCCATCTCTGCCGTTGTCGTCTTGGCCTCCCACCAACACCAGCACAGATGGCGCACCGCAGCAGCACAGCCACAGCCACAACACCACACCCCTCACAACAAGACCGTTTCTCCGCATCGTCATCATCGTCTGTGGTGCATAGAAAAGTACTTTTCAGGACTTTGAGGAGGACACTGCCTGACGCAAACACCAAACAACCAGCACCAGCCAGCACAGCACGATTATCATCGTCGTTGCGACGATGTCGTCACCGCTGTTGGCGCTCGCGCTCGCACTTGCTCTCCTCTCTAGTGGCAGCCATGGCAAGCACAACAATGTTCACAGCAGGTGTGCGTGTGTGTGTTTGTGTGTGTGCGTGTGTGTGCGTGTGTGTGCGTGTGTGTGCGTGTGTGTGTGTGTGCGTGTGTGCGTGTTTGTGTGCGAGAGAGAGAGTGTGTGTGTGTGTGTTTGTGTGTGTTTGCGTGTGTTTGTGGGTGTTTGTGTGGGTGTTTGTGTGTGGGTGAGTCAGTGAGTGAGTGAGTGTGTGTGGGTGTTTGTGTGCGTACTACTTCTTGATTCCTTTGCCAGATGGCAAGCAGGGAGGACGCATGCACTGACTCAACTTCCCCCCTCGCCACACACACACACAACACAAACACATACACATGACAGACGTGGCAGCACGGGGGAAGAAGTGTGCGCTGTACTTGCTGGGTCGGGGTGCAGTGGTACGAATAGCATCAGTGACTGGACCATGGCGGCTCGTAGCCTCCCCTTTCGAGTGACAAACAGCACACTCCAGCATGCAGCAAACATTGGGGTTGCACCATCCATGTTTGGGGGAGCTCGAGCGTCAGACACACCGTCTGCTCCACAGGCACGCGGAAAGCAACGGCGGCGCCGACGACGCCAGAAGAAAGTCACGGCGTTTCGCGTGCCTGACTCACATGTCTTGCGACAGACCCACGAGGAGCTGTTGCCGTATGGTGACTTGTCGCGTTGCACGATTGACCGCGTGCCTGACCTCGACAAGCACACCTTCGACACGGTCTACAAGGGCAAGAAGCCCGTCATCTTTGGGCGGCCATACTCGGACCCAAAGCGAGGCGAATCAGGTGCGAGTCTGCGTCGTGTGTGCATGTGTGTGTGTATGGGTGCATGTGT
>NW_004754921.1:562375-565645 GCF_000188695.1 Salpingoeca rosetta | reverse complement strand
TGTGTGTGTGTGGTGTGTTGTTGTGTGTGTGTGTGTGTGTGTGTGTGTGTGTGTGTGTGTGTGTGTGTGTGTGTGTGTGTGTGTGTGTATGTGCGTATGTGTGTGTGTGCGCACGCACATATGGCTCCTTCTTCCACGATACATTGTACATGCGACACATCAACCCCTTTCTCTCCTCTGTCTTTGATGCGCCGTGCGCGTGCTGCTTGTTTGCTTTGCCTTGGAAAACAGATGAGTCATGCCGTCGCTTCACCAGCAAGGAGAACATCAGGGCGGAGGCCGACTGGCGGCCCGTGATGCTGTTCAGTGTTTCTGGTCAGGCCCTGTTCCGTGGCAAGCCGTGGACCCTTGATCGCTTCCTGGACTTTCAGGACCAGCAACCCATCAACTACTCCACAAATGGTGTGTGTGTGTGTGTGTGTTTGTGTGTTTGCGCGCGTGTGTGCGTGCGTGCGTGCGCGCGTGGGTGGGTGTGCGTGCGTGCGTGCGTGTGTGTGTGCGTGAGTGTGTAAGTGTGTGTATCTGTGTGTGTGTATCTATGTGCGTGTGTGTGTGTGTGTGGCTGAGGGGTTATCCGGTTATGTGACACACTTGCGTCATGTTACAGTCTCATTTCACAACTGCGCACACACGCCCGCATACACACATGCACACATACACACACGCATGCACGCATGTTCGACATTCACACCAGCTGAACATCAGTTTCAGATCTTCAGTCGAGAGTTTGGCGAATGGCCGGAGCTGAAAGACGCCTGCCACCACGACCCCATCCTCAACAACCTCTATCAACAAGGTGTGCGTGTGTGCGTGTGTGTGTGTGGAAGGATGCTGTGTGATCTCGTTGCCATGTCATGTCCACCTTTCTTCCTTGCAATAACTTGTTGCTCTGGTTTTCCCCTCGACCAGAAATGACGGTGGCTGAGGCTGGCCTGGGTGTGCCTGGGTTTGGTCTTCCCTGGCACTGGCACACGCGTGTTGCCGCGAACAAGATCGTGCACGGGCGCAAACGGTCAGGCGTTGAAGCACTGGACGAGGTGGTGGTGCTCTTGTGTGTGTGTGTGTGTTTTGTGTGTGTTTTGTGTGTATGTTCATGTTCATGTGTGTGTGTATGTGTGTGTTTTGTGTGTATGTTCATGTTCATGTGTGTGTGTGTGTTTTGTGTGTATGTTCATGTTCATGTGTGTGTGTGTGTGTATGTGTGTGTGTGTGTGTGTGGCTGTGCGCACGCATGTGGATGTGGGTATGCTGAGTAATTCGTGTCACTCATTGACGGACATACTCACACATGCGCTCACACACACACTTACACACACTGCCTCTCATGCTGCTGCGCTGGCCACTGCACCCTCCGCCGTTTCATCATCAATGTGGCAGGTGGTTCATCAGTCTTGAGAAGGACAGGGTGCCCGGCAACGTGACAAACCCACGCATGATGCCATGGCAGTGGCTCACCACCGTCCACCCGCACATGAGCGACGAGGAGCGCGCATTCCTCGCAGAGTGCACCGTCGAAGCAGGTGTGCAAGGAACAATATACACGTGTGTGTGTGGGGGGGGGTGCATGTAGTATGAGTTGTGACTTGCCACAACTTATGTTACTCACATTAACAGCGTTTTCCCAATACTCACACGCCCGCACACACGCCATACACACACCATGCACACACCATACACACACCATACCCACACGCCCGCACACACACCATACATACACACACCATACATACACACACCATACACACACCATAAACCATACACACACTATATACACGCACATGGCAGGCGAGTACATCTACGTGCCTGACGACCTTGACCACCAAACACTCAACCTCGAGCCGGGCGTCTTCGTCACATATGGACCAGCAGACGTTCACCACGCGGACGAACCCGAAGACATGACACACGCACTCACGCCGACAAAGGTGATTGCGTTGTTGATGCAGTTGTTACACACACATGCACACACACATATGCACACACACACATGCACACATGTACACACATGCATGCACACACATGCACACATGTACACACATGCATGCACACACATGCACACATGTACACACATGCATGCACACACATGCACACATGTACACACATGCACACACGCACACACATGCACACATACACACATACGCACATGCACGCGCACGCGCACGCACACCATCAGATTGCGGTTGCGCGGGAGTGTTCACGGTCCAGCAGCAAGGCGACGGACGCCGACGAAACAGAACGCCGCTGTGCGCGCGCTGCCCAGTACTATCCGCAGGAACAGGAGTTTCGCGCATTTGGGGCGCTGGCAGCCTACGTGCTCCGTTCGGAGCCGAGCGTGACGCTTGCGTCAATGCGCAGCCATATTGCGTCATTACTGTACGCGGCGCAGGCCAACCCACGCGGTGCTGTGCGCGCATATGACGCGCTGTTACGCATCCTCTTCTCCTTTGGCCAGTGCCACGACCTTGTTGTGCTGTACACGCACCTGGTGAGGGACGCAGACCAGGACAACACGCACAACCGCATGCTGTTTGCCCTCTGCACGCGGCACTTGGATCAGCAACATCGGCAACAGCAACAGGAGAAGGAAGATGGATCGACAGCCAACGGCGAAGAGTCATTGGGTGAGGAAGATTCGGGCGCCAGTGGTTGTCTGCAGCTTGCTGTGGAGACGGGTGAACAACCAAGTCTCAGCACGTGCTCTCTTGACTGGTGGTTGTCTCGTGCAAACACCAAACCACGGTTGGCGCAGTTACTCTCTGCTAGCGATGTGTACACTCCACTGGCTGTCGCCGCAGTCAGCCCCACACAGCCGTCCAGCCGCCCAGATGACGCGAACAAGGCCAACGAGCAGGCGACCCGGGTCATGAGAGACCTCCCACAGGCCGCACTCGCATCTGCAGCCGCATGCTTCCGCCACCCTTCAGTGGCAGCAACAACAGCAACAGCATCGCCTTGCTTCGTTGAGGTGCAGGCGATGGCCGACGACCCCCGGCGGCCGCGGTGGCAGCGAGAAGTTGCTGCGTGTGTACAGCAGGCGCGAGCACTCACGCAGCGCGACACCATGACCATGTCCCTCTCAGAGCGCTTCTTCCACCACTACGAGGTCCATCGCGGCCTGTTGCTGCTCGATGCACTTGACCTGCTCACTGCAGAGGAGCTGGTGTGGTGGCACACGCAGGTGCCGGTCTTCGACCAAGGCACGTTCAGGGGCCCGCACACATACGCAGAGCGCCGCCACATGGCCCGTGCCGTGTTGGGCATGTCTGAACG
>NW_004754921.1:549875-554875 GCF_000188695.1 Salpingoeca rosetta | reverse complement strand
TCCCTTGTGCGATGGGGCACCTGTGGTGTGGACGAGGAAGACGACCCGCAGGGCAAGGGAGCTGATTTCAAAGCGAAGGATGCCCTTGAGCTGTGCAGGGATGTTGAGTTCCTGTGCCAGCAGCATGTGTGCCGCGTCCTCGAACGACGCATCAGCAGCGACGTCCCCGACAATCGCGTCAAACCCGCTCCCCTGGTGGCGGGCAGCACGTTGATGGGGTAGTTTTGAGTGATGGCGAGTGAGTGTACGTGAGTGAGAGAGAGAGTGTGTGTGTATGTGTGTGTTTGTGTGTGGGAGTGTGTGGGAGTGAGTGAGTGATGGCGAGTGAGTGTGCATGTGAACGTGTGTCAATGCGCATGAGCAAGTGAAGCGGAGGCGGGAATTGGGACGCAGAACAAACTACACACACGCACACATGCACATGAACACACACACACACCTGCTTTGCGGCTGCGAGGTAGAGGTTTGTGGATGGGTTGAAGACAATGGCGCAGAAGCTGCGGTGGAACGGCTGTGATCCGCCCGACGCGCCCCACGCCACCCGCGGAGAGCCCTGGCCAAATGTAACAAGGGTGGTGATGGGGTTGTTGTTGTAAGTATGGTGGTATGTCGTGTGATTGCGGGTCATGTTGGGGGATGGTGTGAGCGTGTGGGACGTTGTGATTGTACAAGACCATGCGTGTACACCCCCAAACACACACATACACACATACACACAAACACAAACGAACACACACACACACACACACACACACACGTCAGCACGTACGTTGACGGGTGAAGTTGGGGAGTAGAGGACGGATGGACTGCGGCTGCCGGCGTGGCGGAGATAGCGCTGGATGCGGTCGTTGGTCGGCAGAACTTTCAGCTGCAGCGGTTTCGTCGCAGGCGCATTCTGCAGCAGCACAACAACCTGCGGTGATGGAGAGTTGGAGGGGGTGGGGTTGGTTGGCGGCGTGGTGATGGGGAGAGTGAGGGGAGGGGGGAAGCCACAGTACGAAAACGGGAAACAAACACTCGCATATGAATGCACAAGCAAGTAGGCGCGCGAGCAGGTCGATGAACAGAAACACAGACACTCAGAACACACACACACACGCGCGCACGCGCACAAACAAACACACACACACACACACTCGACACGCGCGTACCTGCTCGTGTGAGACGTTGGTGACGAGGTTGCCGTTGACGGCGACAATGTGGTGGCCGACGGAGAGCCCTGCCTTCTCCGCGGGGCCACCAGCATCAACCGAGCTCACATAGTGGATGGTCTGTGCAACCGCGAACAGCGCGCAGTGCGTGTGCGTGTGCGTGTGCGTGCGGGGCAAGCAGGAAAGTGGCGACAAGGGGATGGTAGATGGGTTTCCAGTGAGCGCAAGAGGGAGGGAGGGAGGGAGGGAGGGAGGCCGCGGGAAGCATACAGTGACGCTCAAACGGGCAGCAGCCACGCACCAAACGACGTTTTGGTTGTGTGTGTGTGTCACGTCACGTCACGTGCATACATGAACGTACACACACACACACACACACACACACACACACACACACACACACACACACACACACGAAAGTACGGTAAGGACAGCGCCACTCACGCGTCTCGCTGAGGAGAAGGAGAAGCCGAGCGAGCCTGCAGTGTCACGCTGAATATAGATGTTCTGTGGCTGGACAGGTTGGACGGAGGCAGGCCGGTACAGGTTGCCTCGCATCGGTCGTGCACTGCATTTGGGGGGGGGGGAGAAGATGAAGCCGGTTGAGAGTGGGATGTGGGTAGTTGACAGTTTGTGCGCACGTTTAGTTGTGTGTGTATGCGTGTGTTTTGTATGCATTTGTGTGCGTGTAAGCGATGTGTGCGTGTGTGTGATTGTATGTGTGTATGAGAACGTGTGTGACTTGTGTGTGTGTGTGTGTGTGTGACTTGTGTGTGTGTGTGTGTGTGTGTGTGTGTGTGTGGACGAGTACAGTACGACCATTTCACACGACGGACTCACAATGATAAACTGTGCAACGCATGGTCAGTATATCGAGTGGTCCGCTGATTTATCAGCCGGACCGGGGTTAAATCTATGAGTCTATGAGAAACGTAGGCGGAGAGCATAGGGGCAAACTCGCCCTAGTTCTCCATGACACTACGAGAGGGACCAGTCATCTGCGTCCGCTTCTGCCTCGCATGCGCTTAATCGTAATCGATATCGTTGAGGTAACGAGATCTACTGCTCCACCTGAGATCCGCCTGGCAAGTTGTAATGTTCTCACACTATTGTTCCCGACTTGCTCATAAGACAGCTCTCTTACCGATGAGCTACTATCTGCCTAACCCTACCCCCTTCAACATTCGACTCGCACGGCATCGATCCAGGTAACGCGTGGGCAAGCTCGTCTCAGTGTAGCGCTGGGTAACGGGACGTTTCAAGCGGACCACTGAGCCCGCGCCTACTCGGTGCTCAATTCGACATATTGAAGCTAGTAGTATCAGCAGAGACCAATCGGTGAGGTTTTAGCTCTTTACGGCTACTCACTCCTAGGTGTGGTGTGGTTGACTGCGCCGCCACCAGACATTGACTACGAGCACCGCCGCCTCCTTGCGGAGCGCGCCGTCATGCAGCCAGACTCCAGGCCCGTCCGCGTCCCAACAAAGTAATGCCGCACACTGTTGACAACGTTCAACACACATTCACAACCAACGCGCGCGCACACTAGCACACACACACACACACACACACACACCAGCACACACACACACACACACACACACACACACACACACACACCAGCACACACACACACACACACACCAGCACACAACACTGTACAAACGCACAACAAACAACAGCAGGTTTCATACCTGAGTTGGGGTGTGGTGGTGCCCCTGGCAAGGGCTTGAGTTCTGTTGACGCCTTGTTTCCCATGACTGCGCGCCAGCGTCGAGTAGAGCGTGACAGCGGGCTACTGCAGGAATCGATCAATCAGGACAACACTCTAGGCTGTGTGCGTACAGCAGCAAAACTGCAACACAGCAACGCTGCTGTCGGCTGTCACTGTCTTCAATTCAAAAACCAACCCCCTTTTCTCCTGGCTGTTTGCTTCGTCCAGCTCCAGCCCTCGCTTCCTGCTTGCTCTCTCTCTCTCTCTCTCTCTCTCTCTCTCTGTGGCGTGTCTGCAAACGAGACCAGACCAGACCAGACAAAGAGAGATGGGTGTGGCAGGTGGCGATGATGAAGTGGGGGTGGGTGTTGTTTGCCTCCCCTTCTGCTGCTGCTGTGTTGCTCTTCTCTCTTCTTCTCCTTTGCGCTGCGCTTGGTTTTCCGGCCAAAACGCTACGGAAAATTGTGTGAAAATGGTCGACAATAATCGCCAACAATAATCTACAACCAAAAAACCAAGCAAAGACGAACGCAGACAACAACAGCCAACAACGGTTGACGTGCAGACAGTTGCTCTCTGCTTGGTGCTGTTGTTGTTGTTGTTGTTGTGAAGAGGGACCTGGTGGTGGCACTACTCTCTTTTTGAGTTGAGTTGAGGAGCTGTGTTGGAGTTGGAGAGCAGTGGTGAGGGACGAAGGAGACACCAACACCAAGCATGTTCATTTACTTGAGCAAGAAGATCAAGGTTGCCTTGCCCAACCCCATCCCGCTGGATGCCATTTCATGGAACCGAGAGTATGGCTGGATTGCCTGCGGTGGCGACGAAGGTTTGTTTTGCTTGTGTGTGTGTGTTTGTGTAGCTGTGTAATTTGGGGTGGGAAGACAAGAAGCCTCGTGTGCGTGTGCGTGCGTGCGTGCGTGTGCGTGCGTGCGTGCGTGTGCGTGTGCGTGTGCGTGCGTGTTGTGTCCAATCGGTTGTTTGGCTTTTGTGGTGCCTGTTTGATGTCGTTTGCCACTCACGCTCCGTCGTGCGTGTACTTCCCTGCGCCGCTTGTCTCTGCCGTAGGTCTCCTGAAGATCATCAAGATTGACTCTGAGAAGGGCAACAACCGCAGCAACCTCAGCATGAACCAGACGCTCGAAGGCCACAACGGCGCCGTCAAGGTGTGGCTGGGGGGGGAGGGTAGCAGTCCTGGAGCTTGCTCACGTTTGAACACACACACAACCGCACACGCACACACACACACACACACACACACACACACACACACACACACACACACACACACGACACGAACTGCTGCTGCGACCTTTCTTGCCTTCTTGCCGTGACACCTATCCCTTTCCCTTTCCATGCGTCTGTAGGTCATCACGTGGAACGAGCACTACCGCAAGCTCACCACCAGTGATCAGTACGGCCTCATCATCGTCTGGATGCTCTACAAGGTGCGCTGTGTTGCACGGTGCTGGCAAACACACAACAACAACAACAACAATAACAAAAACAAAACACACACACAACCAAATTCGGAGCGTACACAAGAAGGGTCGGGTGTTCGTCTTGCTTCGCTTCTGTTGTTGATGGGTTGTGTCACACTGACGCGCGTCATTCACCCTTGTTAACATGGCACGTTTGCCACGTCCATGTACTCATAGGGCCAATGGTACGAGGAGATGATCAACAACCGCAACAAGAGCGTCGTCACCGACATGAAATGGAACTCTGACGGTGGCAAAATCTGCATCGTCTACGAGGTACACACTATGTGCTTGCATATGTGCTTGTGTGCCTGCAAATGTGTGTGTGTGTTGATCGTCTTTGTGTAAGTTAACCATTGTTGTGTTTGTTGTGTGTGTTTGTTCATTATCGAGCGTCTGCTGTGTACGTGTCCAACCCAGCCTGAGCGTGTCTAAGCCGGTCTACTGCTTCATTTGTTTGCATCCCACAATTCGTCACCCACACTGTCCAATCGTCACAATGCTCACCACGCTTACCACCCAACTGCAGGACGGCGCTGTGATTGTTGGCGGGGTTGACGGCAACCGGCTGTGGGGCAAAGAGCTGAAGACGCCACTGCGGCAGGTGGAGTGGTCGCCCAACGGCAAGGTCATTCTCTTCGGCACGGGCGCAGGCGA
>NW_004754921.1:532375-544875 GCF_000188695.1 Salpingoeca rosetta | reverse complement strand
CCACAGATTTACATTCTCCCAGAGGGCGACGAGCTTCTTCGCGACATTGCAGCGAAATTCGCATCCGTGAGTTACCTTCTTTTCTGTTTGCTCCTGTGTCTGTGTGTGTATGTGTGCGCGCGTACGTGCACATTTGTTGACCTCTCTGCAGGCCCGTTATCTTGCTCACAACAACAACAACAACAACAACAACAACAACAACAACAACAACAGGTTGGCCTGTGCACGCAAGCGGTGAAGGCATACGTGAAGGTTGGCGAGGTGAAGAGTGCCATTGCCGTGTGCGTGGAGTTGAACCAATGGGATCAGGCGGTCAAGCTTGCAAACGAGCACAACGTCAAGGAGATTGATGCCCTCCTTGCCAAGTACGCATCCCACCTCCTCTCCAAGGACAAGCTTGTCGAGGCCATCGAGGTAAATACAACAACCAACAATCAATTTCATACATCTGGATATGTGTTTGCAGATGTGTGCACTCTTGACGGCGTGTTGGAGTGAATCGGTGTGTGCCAGCGCTGTGGTTGTGTGCGTCACCTGTGCTTCGGACCTTGCCCCACCTACAGCTCATTTTAACCTCACTCCCAACCCCCCCCCCTTCATCATCATCGTCATCGTCGTCGTCGTCATCATCATCACAGCTCTACCGCCAGGCCAAGCACCACCTGGATGCTGCAAAGCACCTCTTCCAGCTCGCAGACAAGATCTCCTCAAAGGGCAACCCGCTCAGGTCTGTACCTGTTTCCATGCGTGTGTCCATGTGTTTGCGTGTGTGTCTCCTTCATTTTGTCCAACCACCTTGATTGACACGAATGGCTCGTGTAAGACGCCCAGACTCTCTCATTCAACACCCTCATTCACTCTTTCATCCCTACACATGCGCACCAACACGGCGTGTATCTCCTTCATCTTCACCAGGTGCAAGCAGCTGTACATTCTCGGCGCGCTTGAGATTGAGCAGTACATTGAGTCGAAGCGCTCTGGCTCGGACCCCACGCGCTCTGTCCTCGAAGGCCTCTTGGAGGAGGACGCTCTTGAAGAGGTGCACACGCAATAGCAAGCTGAGACGTTGCATGATGTTTGTTTGGGGATGGTGTTTCCTTGGTCGTGTGCATGTGTGCATGAAGTGCATGTTGAGCTGTGTCCACGCACGTCTTCACTCTACCATTTGACTTTGCGCTCAACGTGGCTCACCCATGCACACACTAACACTCACACTCACATTCTCTCTCGTACTCGCTCATATTCACACACCCACAACCATCCTGCGCCCTGTACCTGTATCCGCGTGTGCACAGAGCTACGCGCGCATGCTCGAGCACCCGTGGCGCGGCGCTGAGGCGTACCACTTCCTGCTGCTGAGCCAGCGCCAGCTGTATGCGGGCATGTACAATGAGGCCCTTCGCACGGCCGTGCGTCTGTCAGACTACGACGATATCTTGCCGCCACTGCAGGTGTACAGCGTGCTTGCGCTTGCCGCTGTCGCCACCAACAACTACGGGCTCTGTTCAAAGGCGTTTATCAAGATGGAGTCCCTTGGCGCCGAGGAAGACAAGACCAGGCAGCAGATTGAGGTTTGCTTTGTGCTTTGTGCTTTGTTGTGTGTTTGTGCGTTTGCGTGTGTGTGTGTGTGTGTGTTTGTTCGTGTGTGTATGTGTGTGCGTTTGCGCATGTGTGTGTGTTTGTGTGTTTGTGCGTTTGCACGTGTGTGTGTGTGTTGCGTTTTGCCTGAGCGTTTGCTCTTCTTGCAGCTCTCCCAACAACCGTTCATCATTCTCAGCGCCTCACACATTCCTCTTACTCCATGTTTCCCCGCTGTAGTCGCTTGCCATTGACCTGTTCTCAAAGCACCCGCCCAAGGACGTTGCTGCCGGCACCATCACTTGCACCAACTGCGAAGAGGAGAACCCAGACTGGTGCGCAATTGGTGGTGAAGGAGGTGGTCGTGGTGCTGGTGATGATGATGGTGCTGGTGCTGGTGATGATGATGGTGATGATGACGAACGTGTGGATGCATGCTGCTGGTGGTGGGGGTGGTTGTGATGATGATGACGAACGTGTGGATGCATGGCGATGGTCATGTCGGTCGCGAAGCAAGTGACCTGTCCGCTTGTTGTGATTTTACTCTTGCTCTGTCCCCTCACCTTTGACACCGCGACATGATATCGTGCACTTGCTTACATTTCATGACTCATCATCCCCACCAACAGGGCAACATCGTGTGCAAGCTGCTCGTTCAACTTCCTCCCCTCAATCGCCTCTGGCCGTTCCATGGTTGATCTCGAGGTTCGTTTCCTCATCATTTCATTTCCTTCATCTTTGCACATGCTGATCTGCTTTCTTGCGCCTCCACTTTCATCTAATCGAATCACCCGCACTCATTCGCACACACCCATTCGCCCGCACATATTCACTCACTCGCTCGTTCACACACACACACACACACACACACACACATCACGTCACACAGTATTGGATCTGCCCTCAGTGCAAGCACCGCGCATCTGCGGGTGAAATCTCCCGCCACAACTTCTGCCCCTTCTGCCACAACCCCGTGTAGCCGCAGCCGAAGGCACACCATCACCATCCACGATACACGTCCCCTCCCCTCTCCCTGCTTCTGTTTCGGGTTTCGTTGTTTGTTTTTTGTTTTTGTTTTTTGTTTTTTCCTTGCTTTTGTTGTGCTGTTGGTGGATGTTCCATTCTGCCGCTGGCGCACCATCACACCAGTGCATGTGTTCATTCATCCTGCCAACTTGTTGTTGTTTTCAGCACGCGTTCATCCACCAATTAAACTCCCCCATCAGCTACCGTCCTTTCACCAATCCCGCTTGCGCATCCGCATCCACCGCTGCACGCACGCCAACCACGCACTTGTTGTGTGATCAATTTATTTGGGGAGATACACAACACACACACACACACCTGCACGATTTGGGAACAAGTCTACATCAATCACAGGTCACTTCACTCATTATCAGTCATCGTACCTCTCAGCAAAGGGAAGCAAACGCTTCGGCAGCAACCAGCAACACCAGCCGCCAAAAACTACAGCCAAGCGCCAAACCACACCACCCAGATTCATTGCTGTAGGTGTTGGCTTGGCTCTGCATCAACCTCGGCAGCACCGTGGCTCGTCGCGCTGCCGTCCTCAGCGGCATCGTCGCCGTTCGTGCCGTCACCGTCTTCGAACACTTGGTCATCATCCGTCTTGTCGCTCTCCTCCCCGGTGTCCTCCACAACTGGAACCGCGGTCCCGTTCACCGCAACCTCCGCGCACTGCTGCTGTTCACCACCATCACCGTTTGCGCTTGTGCTGTCCTTATGACTGGATGCCATGGACACGCCTGCTGATGCGCTGCTCTGCTCGTCGCCGCCGTTGTCGCTGCTGTTGTCACCGTCCCCGCTCTCCGCCTTGGACGAGCTTGAGGGGGTTCGCTTGTTCTGCACAGAGTGAGTGAATGCGAGTGTGTGTGAATGCGAGAGAGAGAGAGAGTGCGTGTGTGTGTGTGTGTGTGTGTGTGTGTGTGTGTGTGTGAGTGAATGCGAGTGTGTGTGTGTGTGAATGGGAGTCAGTGAGTGTGAAGTATTGACGTGTACATCGTGACACAGAGAGAGAGAGAGAAACCGCAAGGAAAACAAGGATGACAAGCGCAGACAACCAGGTTCAGCGCACAACCGCAGCATTGGATGGCTCACCTTTCGCTTGATGACGATGCCGACTTCCTTGTGGTGCCATGTTCGCACCTTGTTCTGCTTCTGCGCGTACTTCCGCTTCAGCTGCTCCTCCTCCTCTTCTGTCAACTCCTTCATCTTGTCCCTGCAGCAGCGAATCCCCCCCCCCTCGGGCGTCATTGCTGTGAGATACAACCGACGCAGGCAACATCACGGCAGCCCAACAAAACACACACACGCACACACACACGCACACACGCACGCACACACACGCAAAGGAAAACTACGATCACAACAACAACACCACCACCACCACAACAACAACAACACCACCACCATCAGCACTCACGTCTTGTCTCTGTAGTAAAAGCCGGATCCATCTGTGGAGCAGGAGAGCTGATACAAGCCGGTGGGAACCAGCCATCTGGTGGCACGGCAATGCAGGCACGACAGCCAAAGAAGGCGGAAGCGAAGGTGGGGGCGGGAAGGGTGAGTTGGTGAGGAGGTGAATCGGCTTGCAGGCTGTGCAAAACGCGCTTGTCGCAACACACACACACACACACG
Organism: Salpingoeca rosetta; assembly: GCF_000188695.1. Taxonomy (NCBI): domain Eukaryota; class Choanoflagellata; order Craspedida; family Salpingoecidae; genus Salpingoeca; species Salpingoeca rosetta. Next base: position 540,639 of record NW_004754921.1, on the reverse strand, counting down.
CACACACACACACCACACACACACACACACACACACACACCACACACACACACACACACACACACACACACACACACACACACCACACCCTACCGCATGTCTCTGAGGGAGAACGGGTCCGACTTGAAGGGGAAGATGTGCGTGGAGGCAAACTCGAGGTTCTCTGCGGGAATACCAGATGCGGCAGAGACAGATTCTTGCAGCGCAGGCACGCCGCCAGCACGATCAACCACAAACTCCTCCAAGGGGCCGAGGTCCATGGTGGAGGGCGTGAAGCGCCGAGCAAAGACAACCTTGTGGTCAATGTCCAGCGCCGTGTCTGGCTTGTCGAGCACCTGCACCAGAAACGACTTGCCGGCATACAGAATGGGAAGCTGCATGGTCTTGCGCAGCACTTTGAGCGGTCGCATGTACGCCGTCGCGTCCCAGATGCGATACCTGGCGAGGGCGAGCATGTGTGGACATGTGTCGTTGGTTGAGTGCGTGTGAACAAGAGAAATTGCCTGCGCATACTCACTGTTGAACATCGCGCTTCGCGCTCATCTCACAAATCACGTGCAATCACGTGCAATCACATACAATCGCATACAATCACGACGCTCTCCATACACACACACATTCTGTCCCATCAGCTGTGCACCTCTCTGGGTCGTCGGACAGGTCCTTGAAGGTCCACTCGGGGTCGGATTCCTTCTTCGCCCGGACGGCGTCAGCAACAGACTGCACACGGCAATGGGCGATGAGTGGTGAGTGTATGGACGTGCGTGGGAGCGTGTGAGCGCATGTGAATAAAGGTGGGGTTGTATTCGTGCACATGTGTGCGTGCAAGTGTGAACAAGAGCTGCGTACACTACAGCAACGACATCATCACTTCAAATCAATGTCAAGGACGCGAGCCCAATTCACCGCAATCCAAACCTTTGCAAAGTCGGCCATGTCGCCCTTTGATGTCGCCGGGAATTCCTCAAACAACTCAGGCGCCTCCTGCTTTCGGAAAGTGGAGATTGAGCCCATGAGGGCGAGCACCCATTCGTGCATGTGGTGTGTGTGTACGTGTGTGTAGAAAAGCAGATGCACAAAGGATCAATGCCACAAGACACGACTCACACACGCCCATCACGCATACGTGTTGCGTACGCACTTCCTGTTCAGAGTCGAAGAGGTAGATGCTGGTCTTGACCTGCCCGGGCTTGAGCGCTTTTCCGCGGCGAATCAGCACCTAATGCATCAGGGTGGGGATGGGGATGAGGGTGAATTGCGTGTGTGCGTGTGTGTGCGTGCGTGTATGTGTATGTGTGTGTGTGTGTGTGTGTGTGTGCGTGTGTGGATGCAAATGTCCAAGGACAAGCAACAGCAACATGCATGAAACACGGCGGCGTCTGTGATAGTGGGCACTTACATCTGGGTACGTGTCGATGTAGTTGGTGTCCAGGGAATCTGACCAACAGCGACAAACAGGGAAAACAGTGGTGAGCGCAATTTCATCCGCCTCAAACTTCCTCCACCACAACAATGACAACAACAATGACAACAGATTGACGACGAGCCAAGCAGCCATTACGCATGCACGTTTGACACACACACACACACACACCACAAACAAACCAAACCAAACGAGGAAACTCATGCGCTTGTCGATCTGCACACAACTGCAACTGCTCACCTTTGAGGCGAGTGAGTTCAGTGACGTGCTCCGTGCCGCTGTACACGCGTTTGCGGAAGACGAGAAAGTCGTCGGTGGACAATCCGTCCAGCAGCGGCTGCACATACTTCTCCTTGAAGTCGTACAGCGACATGCGCTTGTCAACGTGCACAGAGTGTGTTGCACCTGGTGTGTTTGTGTGTGTGTGTGTGGTTGGAAGGGGGCGGAGGTTTGGTTCGTGTGTTGGTTGGTCAGCCAGGCGATGAAGATTACCCTCACGACACACACACACTTGTACACACTTGCACACACACACACACATCCACACAGACACAGACACAGACACGCACACACGTCGCTTCCCACCTCCTTTGACAATGTCTTCGTCGAGGACGATGTTGACGGGGATTTCGTTACGGCGGCGATCAAGCTCCTGGTGGCGGCCGGACAGAACCAACAAGTGGCGATGCAAGGTGAGGTGGTGACTGGTGACTGGTGACTGGTGACTGGGGGCGGCGGGTGAAGAGGGGTGGATGGGTTGCGGTGGGAAACACTGAGCATGGCAACAGGAAGTTCAAGCAACAACTGCACCTTTCCAGTGTCGCTGTCCAACATCTTGCCGGCCTCGTCGCTAAAGTCCTCAAACGTGGAGAAGATCTGTCGACGGAACGGAGAGAAAAGAGCCAGGGCAGCACGTGGTGAGGTGGACGTTGAGGGGAGCGCGACAACGCACGCAACACGGGTATCAAGGTCCACACGCAAACTTGAAGAGACGTACACATCGCGTCCAACCCCCCCCCCCCCACATACACACACACACACGCACGCACAAGCGCGCAACCAGCGTGCACTGGAAACTCGCACCGTCTCGCCGCCAGCGAGAAAGTTGAGTTGGGAGAGGCTTCCAGGACGGAGGGTGCGGGTGGTGTAGTCCGACTGGCAACACGCCGACCAAACACAACAAGACATGAAGCAAAGTGACCAGATGTGAGAGATTGGGCATGACAACATGAAGTCGGCTATTGTGTCACATGGCACAGGGAGACAGAGCAGAGAGGGGGAGACAGAGACAGAGACAAAGAGGAACCTCACACACACACACACACATGCACAGACGGGAGATGCCAATGCAAGGGGTGAGCACTTTGATTAGGGTGAGCTGGTCCTTGTCGCCGCCGACAATCTTGACGGCCTCTTCCAGGAGATCATCAAGCGTGCTCGTCATCCGCACCTTCACCTGTTGTTGTTGTTGTTGTTGTTGTTGTTGTTGTTGTTGTTGTTGTTGTTGTTGTTGTTGTTGTTGTTGTTGTTGTTGTTGTTGTTGTTGTTGTTGTTGTTGTTGTTGTTGTTGTTGGTCGTGGTGGTCGTGAAGGGGAGGGGGTGTTTTGGAAGTCAATGAACATGCTTCAGGAATGCAGGGCATGCAGCAAAGTGCAAGCAAACACATCTGTGTGTGTGTGTGTGCGTGCGTGCAACTGCGACGTACGCGAACTGGGGGAGCAAACTCCTTCTTCTCCTGGTCAAAGTGCCTGAGGAGGAGCATGAGCGCGTTCGGGTCGTACTGGCAATGATGGCGGCGCCGCGACACACACCGTGACGTGGCGACGGGCGCAGTCGGGGAGAGGACGCGTGAGGGGTACATGTGCACATGTTGAGGGAGACGCGGGTGACACAAGGGCCACGCACACACACACACACACACAGCATGCACAACAACGCACGATCACAACAACGCACGACCAATGAGTAGACCGGCGAGTCACCTCGTCAAAAGTGCCGTCACTGTTTGCACGCTGCAAACCGATGGAGAATGTCGACCAGTTGTTTGTGTATCCCATTTCCTGAAGCGGCTTGTCCTACAGCAACAACATTATCACACCGACAGCATGACGGAACACGATGAGCAGCAGCGTGCTCACACATGTCAGCCGTGTATGTGTGTGTGTGGGTGCATGTGTGTGTGTGTTTGTGTGTTTGTGTGTTTGTGTGTCTGTGTGGGTGCATGTGCTTTGTGTTTTTTTGTGAATGGTTCAAGTTGGCGTGGAGACAAGCGCACTCGGAAACACACGCACATCAAGACAGCAAATCACGACACCACAAATGTTACGTCGAGACAAAACGAGCCCGCATGTGTGCAAGCAAGGTACGTACAAGGTCCGTGAGAGCGGTGAGGAAGCGCTTGCGGTGGATGTCGTACCGGCACAGGCGATACTCCGATTTGGACGCCTCGTCAATCCCAAACGCCTAAGAGTGATTGTGAATGAGATGGTAAGTGGGTGCGCAGCTACAGGTGAGCAGGAGGAAGACAAGCAAGGCAGCCACATCACACACGCGCACGCACGCAGGCACGCACGCAGGCACATGCACAACACACACGCACACACGGCACGACACGACACGCTTGCCAGACCTCGAGGGTGAGGTTGAGGAGGGACGACAGGGGCTCCGTTCGCTCAATTGTCACTGTCTGCTTCTCCGCAGCGTCGTTCCACACCATAAACTGGGGCAACAGCACGTGCGAGGTGAGGTGTGATGAGCATGCGTTAAGGGTCAACGACGAATAGAAGTCGCACGACCTACAAACAGCCCTATTGTATGTGTGTATGTTTGTCACCATACCCTGATTGTGCGCTCCTGTCGCAGCTGGTCCTCGCGCTGCTGGTTCTGTGGGCGGAAGCAGTAGAAGGTGTATGTGTGTGTATGTGTGTGCGTGTCAGCAATGGCCATACACCACTCGAAATCGAACAAACCAACATGCACACACACACATGCACACATGCACATATGCACACACGGATCGAGGGCGTCACACCTCCTGTTGCTCAATTTGCTGACTCAGGTTCTTGAGTTGCTGCGGCAAATCGTCGTAGGTCGAGAACGCTGTGCAAGTGCAAGGCGCACGTGCGAACGTGTGAGGACATTTGTGCACACACGTGAGGATGAGACGACGACACGTGTGTGAGAGACAAGACACACGTGGTGACAACGCATGAACAAGAACAAGAGGCGTAAATGTCGTGTGACGCATGTGGATATGTACGCACATTGGTTTCGCTGAGGGTCGATGCGGCGGTACATGAGCATGTACCCACTCGTCGACGACCACCCGTACGCCTGACACCAGAAACAAACAAACATGTGTACATACACACACACACAACAGCGCGTGCACACATACATACACACATACAACAGCGCGTGCAAACGGTGCACATTGAGATGAGCATTGGCATTGCTTCGCATAATAGCGGAGACGCGGGCGGGAAGACGCAATCGCCCACTCCCAGGCACTGTGTTTGATACTGTCTTGCATGCGCAGGTTGTGTTGTTGCAGGTCGTGTTGTGACGGTATCGTTGTTGCCCAGTCTGCGCATGCAGTGCTGTGACGAACCGCTTGGCTGCCACCAAACGCGTCCTCAATGTCCTTCTCCTTGATGACGGTGACGCTCGAGTCGTTGAAGCAGCGCCACAGCCCGTCGTCAAGCGACCTGCACACACCAGCGCGCGCATTGACGGGAAGGGGCGAAATATGAGCAAGGACTCAAGCACATGCACAGACGCACACAAATGCACACATGTGCACTTGCACGCACACATGCACATGCATTTGCGCACGCAATCTCACATAAACATGCACACGCACACGCACGCACGTACACATAACCACAAACAACGCACACGCACACGCACATGCACACGCACATGCACACGCACATGCACACGCACATGCACACGCACATGCACACACGAACATGCACACACGAGCACAAGGGACACGGGACGGACTTGATGTAGGCGTAGTAGTGGCCGCCGAGGGCGCTGCCGCGATGGATCATGATGCTGAAGAGCTCATACACGCACCCACGTGCAACCGCAGCCGCCCGCTTGGCTGCACACACGTGGCCGGGCAAGTGGTGGGGAGAAGTGAGAGCAGGAGGAGAAGGGAACAGGGAAAAGGGGAAAGGGGTAAGAACTACAGCAGAAAAGCACTTGGCCAAACAACACGACCCTTCATGCATAACCATACACGCAAACACCGTGGCCTCGCCCACCTTCTTTCTCCTTCTTTAGCTTTTCAAACGTCAGCGGGGAGGACGATAATGTGGCGTGGTTCTTGTCGTCATGACGGATGTCACCATCGCCCGTGTCGCCATCATCATCATCATCGTCGCCACCGCTGTTGTTATCGTCTTCGTGCTCCATCTCGCTGTCGCCATTCACGGGCGCATCGCTCGCCCCTGCTGCCGCTGCTGCCGTTGCTGCTGTTGTGGTTGACGCTGATGCTGCTGATCCTGGCGCTGTGTTGGTGTCATTGCCCCCGTTTTGTTCCTCTTCTTGCTGTTCCTGTTGTTCCTGTGGCTGTTGTTCCTGTGGCTGTTGTTCCTGCTGTTCCTGTTGCTCCTCTTGTTGCTGCTCTTGTAGTTGCTGCTCTTGCTGTGACGATTGTGCGCCCGGCATGAATTCGCTCACATCAAGCTCTGTCGGAAACTCAAACCTGAGGCAGTGCGGATGGTTGATGTGGAGGAGGGGGGGATTAGATGCAAGATAATGGTAACAAATTCACAGTCCAGAACACTATGTAGAGTTATGAAATGGCCACACTTAAGCATACGTATACACGCGGACACACATACAGACACACACACACACACAGAGACGCATGCACGCAAGCATACACGACTTTTGGCACGCATGCCAATGCAAGAACAGCCGGCAGCACATGGACAAGCACCTTGAGTTGAGCTTGATGCGACGCAGGGTGGTGTAGTCAAAGTCAAAGCGCTTGAGCTGCAGCGTAAGCAGGTAAGGAAACTTCTTGAACTTGAGGCCCTTCAGGGCGTCCACCTTCTTGTCGCACCGCTCGCAGTGGTACTGGTTGTCGCCCTGATATGTGACACACACGCAGCCAGTGGTGAACGCGTTGCGTGACGCCACAAACATACACACGCACACAGTGGCAACTGGATGCAGTCTCTTACTTGCACGTCTACGCTCACACACAAACACTTACACACTTACACACTTGCACACTTACACACTTACACACACACACACACACACACGTGCACTGACCTCCATGCGTTCGACCTCAACAAACTTGTGCATGGCCTCCTCCACGCTGGTCATGATCTTCTCGCTGCCAAACGGCTTGATCACAAGCGGCACGTCCATAAACTTGTCCTGTGGGCGGCCGGCATTGTCGTGATCGCATGGGATGTGGAGATGAAAGAATTGTTGCAAGCAGTGAGCGTATGTGTGTGGGCGTGAGTACGTGCGTGTGTGTGCGTGCGTGTGTATCTGTGCCCGTGTGTGTCTCTCTCTGTCTCTGTGACTCCGTGTCTGTGTGAGTGTGTGTGTGCACAAGTCTGCAATGCCCTGTGCGCTGTGCACCTCCGCCTGACTCACCGTCCGCGCCGATTCGTAGCCGCATTCTGTGCACGACACGTAATCGTGGATCTCGCCCTCATACAGGTCCTTGATCGTCGTCGCCTGCAAGGCACCACGCCACAGAGATGGAGGGAGAGGGAGAACGCCATATTCACACGCATCCACACACAGACGCACAAACGCAGACGCACGCACACAGATGTACATGCAACGAAGCACGTCAGTTGCAGCACGCATGCTTCCTCCAAGCCCTTTAGTCATCCAAACACAAATACACACACAAATACACACACAAACACACACACAAACAAACACACAAACACACACACAAACAAACACACAAACACACACACAAACACACACACACACAGACGCACACACACACAAACACACATACACATACACACTGCACCACCATGACCCATGCAAGCCGTTCTCCCCACCACCTAGTGCATGAAGAGCACACTCAGGGCAGGGCTACGTACCAGCGGGGTGTCCTGCCACTCTTCCTCGAGCGCATCAAACAGAACACGCAGCAGCTCCTGTCTCGTCACACACGTGTACACGAAGATGTGTGTGATGTGTGTGTGTGTGTGTTGACGCGGGGAGGGATGGTGAGAATATGTGTTGGGCGTGAGTGAATGGGTCATCACCAGCATCGCCAAGAACATTGGTGCCATGCACGTGTGCAAAGACGCAAACAAGTATGCGCAAATGCACACACCCATGCACCCATGCACACAAGGACCCATGCACACAAGGACCCAAGCACCCAAGCACCCATGCACACGAGTACCCATGCACACAAGGACCCATGCACACAGGTGACCGCACCCACCTGCACGTCGTGCTGCTGAAAGGCCTCGTTGCCTTCCCAGCCAAAGCTTTTTGTGATGTCGGTTGTCTCGACGGAGCGCTGCTTGCTCGTCTGCAGGCGCAGGAACAGCTTCTGCAGCTCAGCGGGGATGGACAGCTCCTCAGATGCAGCAGACTCCCACCTGCACGCACGCACCCACGCACGCACGCACGCACGCACGTGAGAAGTTGAAGTGTCTTGAGCACACGTATAAAAAGGTCACGTAGGCAGGTGTGTTTTGGGTCTAGCCGCTTGGAAGCAGCTGTCACACGCTTCAGCGCGCACACGCACACACACGTGCACGCACATACGCACACACATACGCACACACACACGCACACACACACACACACACACACACACACACACACACACACA
>NW_004754921.1:523817-532275 GCF_000188695.1 Salpingoeca rosetta | reverse complement strand
ACACACACACACACACACACACACACACACACACACACACACACACACACACACACACACACACACACACACACACACACACACACACACACACACACACACACACACGTGACAGGACATAGTGACCAAGCGAGTGGGTGGCTGACTTGTAGATGGCGTTTCTGAACTCCGGGGTCATGTAGAGCGATTGGAGCAGGCTGTTGAGGTAGCACGTGGCGCCCTGGTTTGCCAGGCCCACAAACCCTGGTGGTGATGGGCACAGTCACGGTGGTGGCGACGGCGGTGTCAAGTGGTGGTGGTGAGATGAGGTGTACGCGGATCACTGGTATCCATTACCGCGCCAGCAAGCAACGCGCAAACCAGCCACCCGCACACACACCCACACACACCCACACACACACCCACACACACCCACCCACACACACACACACACACACACACACACACACACACACACACACACACACACACACACACACACACACACACACACAGCGTACGTGTTGATGATGCTGCCTGGTCCGTGTCGCTGTCATCGTCGCTGTCGCTGTTGGCGCGGGTGCGAATGGCCTTCAGCTCACCGCCACCAATCACGTCCACAGAGGTGGCCGCTGCCCGCTTGTGGCCGCCCTGGCTCGAACCCTTGAGTTTGACGAATACACACAAAAGCGCGACGCGAAACAATACAGCAGGGCGCAGGAAGCGTTGCGGCGGCGGCGGCGGTGGTGGTGGTGGTGACACGGGTGAGGAGTGTATCGTATACACGTGCATGTGCACTTGTGTGTGTGTGTGTGTGTAAGGGGTTGGGGGGAAGCGGTCAGACGTGATGCGACCATGTTGCCACGGCACGTCACCAGGCAGCCAGAACGCGATACGCATACACCCGAGCACACACACACACACACACACACACACACACACACACACACACGAGCACACGCATGAACACACACACAGACACAGCTTACGGTTGCTGGTACTGGCTGGTCGCCAGTTGGCTCTGGAGGGCCGCTGTCAAGCTCACGAAGAAAGAACTTGTTTGTCAAGTGCTCATCGACGGAAAGCTTGCTCATGGCGCTGGTGCAGTAGCAGTCCACCTCAACCTCCGTGCCGTCGCGTTGTTCGAATACAACCTGCAGCCCCACCATACACGCACACATGCACGTGCAGATAGACGCAGTGTCAGAACAGTACCAGCGAACGAGCACGCAAACACAATGGCACCAGCAAGGCACGCTGGCTTCAACCCGACCACCTCCAACACACAGGCACGAACTGGACCTTGAATGTTTCGGGCTTGTAGCCACACTGCGCAGCTACGGCATCGCAGAAGTCCTTTTGCGTTGTGGTTGCGCTGGAAGTGAAGGTGTGCTTGGTTCCTGTTGTCTCATCGCGCACGATGCAGCTGCACCGACCCGGTGACGAGGCGCACAAGAAGACAAGGCGCGGGTGAATGAATGCGCACGAACGTGGTGAGGAGAGCACCCAGCGATGGAACGAAGACGCAGTCTGCACACGGACATCGACGCAGTCCTCACATAAACATATGTGCGTGTTCACGAGACAGCTAGGCATTCCCTCCAATTCAAAACAATGCACGCCACCAGACTCAGGCACGGACACACACACACAGACACAGACATGCACAGCCCCTTCTCCACATCCTACAGACACATGCACACAGAAGACACGCACTTGATGGCTGCTGGGCCAGCACTGGTCTTGCCCTGTGGCTCCTCGTGCAGCATTGCTGTGGGTTGTTGATGCGTGTGGATTGTCCACCAAGATTACGCAAGTCCCGCACACCCACCAGGTAGATGACCGTGCGCTCAAATCACCCTTTTGCCGACGCAAGTGTTTCTCAACAACAGCCCACACACCCACACGCACGCGTTCACGGTGATGGCCTCGTTCCTCCTCGCTTTGGCTGAACGCTGCCTTGCTTTTTGACTGCCTCTTGACTGCTCGTTCCTTCTTCTCCCGTCTCTTGTGCCTCTGTGTGCTGCCCGATCCAGCTTTGCCTCCGCGGCTGTGACTGTGTGTCGTCGGATTGGTGCGCCACGCAAAGACCCACGATTCCCGCTATTTTCAAGGCCACCAAAAATGCAAGTAAACTCTCAAATTGAGGATGTAAAACAAGACAAACACGCAAAACAGATGTACTGGCGAACGCTCATGTACAGCCCTGAAGTATCTTGTACAACGCTCCTTCCCACAGTTCGACTACTCCCTTTTCTCTCAGTCACAGTGCACAGACGCGTGTCTCACGGTGAAAAGATCAGGCAGTTGTGCCTCGTTAGACGCGACGGGACATGGGCGCAAGTGGTACAACATCAAAACACAACATCAACACGTCTCCCCCACCCTTATCGTCCTTCCGTGCTGTCGTAGAGGGCTTTGTGCTTGCTTCACGAAGATATTGCGACTTTTCTCTCAACCCCTCGCTTGACCACCCACGAAGGGGAAACATACAAACCAAGCAAGGCGACAAACAACACAACAAGGTTTGGCGGCAACGCTCAGGCCCAACAAACAGCAAACACCAAACAACACCACTCATCGGCAACAGCAGCAGCAGCAGCAGCAGCAGCAGCAGCAGCAGCAGCAGCAGCAACCAAACAAGTGCCGCCACCTTCAACCGAAGGACCAAGGCTCAAGCATTTGCTCTCTTTCTTTCTTTCTCTCTCCCTATTTGCACAACACACAACAACGGCATCAAACAACAACGGCATCAAACAACAACGGCATCAGACCTGCCACCAGTCTTACCAGTCAGTGGTGAATCGGCGTTCGCACTTGCGTACGCGCCCGAGTGGTCAGTGACCTGGCACCTTCCCAAGCAATCAAGATGCCACCGTCACTCAGAAATACCATGACGGCATCGACTCTCCTGTGCACACTCACGTGCTGCATCCTCATCACGTTTATTGTCACTGGTACGTGTGTTTGAACAAACCCGCGCCTTCGCACACCAACTTCTCTCACACATGCAACGCCCGCAACTGTCGTCGTTCGACACCTTTTCTATTTGACACACACGGAGCACCCGTACCCCTTTTGCCCTCACCAAACACTTTCGTCCAAACTTGCTCGTTCACACACACACACACACACACACACACACACACACACACACGCACACACACACACACACACGCACACACACACACACAAAACCTAACACACGCACACACCCACATAGAAACGCACGCCGTTTCACTGACCAATGGCACGGTCGTGACGACACCAAGTGGAACCAATCTAACGCTGAAGCTGTCCGAGGATGACTTGAACGCGCTCAAGGCACAATACAATCTCGCAACGGGTCAAGGATCCACATTCCTCAACATCGAACCGGGCGCCATTCGTGATCTCAGCGGAAACCCAGAAAGCGTCGGCGTCCAAGGCCTGCAACCCCTTGCATTTCGCCAGGATGTCACGGCCCCACAGCTGCGGCGCTTTGACCTGAACATGTCAACACAACACATTGTGCTCGCGCTCTCCTTCTCCGAGCCAATCCACGCGGCTCGACTGAATCCAGAGCACCTGGCTCTCGTGGCTGGCATCCAAGCACAACCACAGCAGGCCGTGCCACTCCGTGGCGCCTTTCCAGCAGACACCAACGCCAACTCAACAACGCACACCCTCGTTCTCGACGAACGAAACGTGCGCGAGCTCCAGTTGGCCCGAAACGTCTGCAACACTGCTGCAGATTGCTTCCTTGTTGCCACCGCTTCAGCAGCCAAGGACATGGCAGGCAACGACTTGCAAGCAATCCCTCCCAACGCGACCCTCGCAGTCAGCACGTTCACCCCGGACGCAACGCCACCCGTGTGCACAGCCTTCCTGCTCGACATGGACGCAGCAAGGATTGTCCTCAATTTCACCGAGGTCATTGACACGGCAACAGTCAACCTCACCCGAGCCGCGTTTGTGTCCACAGCAACAGCAGCCACGGAGCACACATTGGCAGGGCAGGTGACCTTCCCGTCAACATCCTCCCTTTCCGTTGCAATGCCAGAGCAGCTCATGAACGAGCTCAAGGTGGACCTCGGAGTCGGACACTTGGCGACAGAGTCGCAGCTGCGCCTGCTACCCGCCTTCGTCAAGGACACGCAGGCCATCGACAACCCGTCCCAGCTGCTGCTGCCACAACCCTTCATTGCAGACACGACGGCGCCTGTGCTGCGGTCGTTCATCTTCAACACGTCAAACAGCCACCTCCTCCTCAGCTTCGATGAGCCCGTCGTGCCGGAGACCCTCGACCCGACCAAGATCACCATGCACAACAACGCCTCCACGGCGCTCACGCTGACTTCAGGGCGCGTTGTCAGGTACAATGACGTGCAGACCGAGATCACTTGGGCGCTGGCTTCGTCAGACGCTGTGCATGTTGCCCAACTCGAGACACTTGCGGTGTCACCAGAAACCACGTTCATCACTGCAGCACCGGGCCTCGTCAACGACACGCAGAACAACCCCTTCAGCCAAGCACAGACGCTTGCTGCAAGCCAGTACATCCAAGACACCGTGCCCCCACGACTGGTGGCATTCAACCTCAGCATGACCACGCTGCAACTTGACCTGCAATTCAGCGAGGTGGTCGACCACGCCAGCTTCAATGTCACGGGAATCACGTTCGTCAACGGCGGACAGTCCTACACGCTCACTGGCCAGGCGGCACAGAGCAACCTTGACAAGACGTCACTCACGGTCACACTCACGACGCGCGATGCAAACGAGATCAAGGCTCGGACCAGCATCTGTACCAGCCAGACAACAACCAAGATCACAGCTGTCTCAGGGTTCGTCGCAGACCAGGCAGGCAACCCAAGCGTGGCAGCTCAGCAGCTTCGTGCACAAGCCTTCACGGCTGACGCGACATCTCCCGAGGTGGTTGCGTTCACCCTGGACATGGAGACGGAGGCGCTCACCCTCACCTTCTCGGAGACGGTGGACGTGGCCAGCATCCAGCCGGGCCTCATCGCCATCCAGGCCCTGGCAGACCTCTCCGCCTCCAACGCCTCCGTCGCAGCCACGGCCTTCCCCGGCGACATTGCCCTCGCAGCAAGCGACGTCGCCGTCGTCCTCGACCCAGGCAGCGCCGTGCACCCAACAGGCACCCTCACAACGGCCCGCATCACCCTCACAGTCGCAGATGTCAACCGCATCAAGGCGCGCCACCTCCTGGCCACAGACGCAGCCACAACCTTCCTCGCCGCCAGCCCGCACGCCGCACAGGACATGGCCGGCAACGACGTCGTTGGGCTGCCGCACACGAGCGCGCTTGGCCTCGCTGCAACCGCCGCCGACGGCAGCGTGTACACGGCAGATGCCAGCGCGCCCCTGCTTGTTGCCTTTGACCTTGACATGGACAGCGGCGAGCTTGTGCTATCCTTTGACGAGCCCGTGCGCGGCGCACTCGTGAACGCGTCCAGCGCCGTGGTGCAGAGCAACGTGACGCGGGAGAGCGACGCTGCGGGCCCGCTGTACCACCGCATTGTGGACGGCCGCGTGGTGGCTGCCAGCAACGCGACGACGGTGCGTGTGCAGCTGAGCGTTGGCGACGTGAATGCCATCCGCACCGTGCGGGCGCTTGCCTCGAGCGCAGCCACGACGTACCTGAGCTGGGACAGCGCGCTGGCGGAGGACATGGTTGGACTCGGCGTTGTTGGTGCTGGTGCCAGTGCAGGTGTTCGGGTGCAGCAATACGGCGGCGACGTGAGCCAGCCCCTGGTTGTGTCTGCTGTGCTGAACATGACGAGCGAGACGCTTGCGCTTGGGTTTGACGAGCCCGTGGACGCAAGTACGCTGCAGATTAGCGGCAAGATCACGTTTGAGAGCCGGCGCGTGTGGGCTGCTGGGGACAGCAGTGGCATCTACAGCCCAGCGGCGTACACGCTGCAGGGCGGCGCGGTTGTTGGCGGCGCGGGCAACGGCGAGCGCGGCAGCATGGGCATCGTCGTGCGGCTCGCAGCAGACGACGTGCTCGCGCTCAAGGCAAACCGGGCGCTGCTTGGCGTGGGCCCCGTGAGCAGCATTGGCGCGAGCGAGGATGTTGTTGGCGTGCGGCTTGGCACCAACGCCGTGCTGGACATGGCATCCAACGGCCTCGGCACCACTGTGCGCAACCTCACGCTGGGTGATGGCAACGGCAACACGGGTGTCAGCATGGGTGGTATTATGGCAGCCGCAGCGGGCACGTACGCGTTCTACGCAGACACGGCTGCGCCGCAGCTGACGGCGGCGGTGATTGACGTGAATGCGTCGCGGGTGGTGCTCAACTTTGACGAGCCCGTGCACGCGAGCGCGTTGGATGCAACGCTGCTGAGTGCGGTGAGCGGGAGCGGGCAGTATGGCGTCAGCGGGCAGTGGCATGCGCTCGGCGGTGGCTCGACGACGAGCATGGACGGCACGCAGGTTGAGGTTGTGATTGAGCGCGCTGATCTGCGGGCCATCCAGCTGCTTGTTGGTGTGTGGACAAACGCCAGCACGGCGTGGGTGCATGCGCTGGGCGGGCTTGTGTCGGACATGTCAGGCAATGCGCTTGAGACGAGCGAGCTGGCGGCGGCTGACTTTGTTGCTGACGAGATCCGGCCACGCATTGTCGGGGTTGAGCTTGACATGGACCAGGGCCGGGTTGTGGTGAACATGAGCGAGCCTGTTGCTGTTGCCAGTGTGAACGTGAGTGCCGTGACGCTGCAGCGTGGGGCACTGGTTGTGCTTGATGCTGCTGGCGCCAATGCGAGCGCGGAGTGGGGCAACCCGTACCTGCAGCGCCTGAGCAGCAACACGACGGTGCTGACACAGACCAACGGGCTGGGCTTCGTGCTTGAGCTGGTGCGGGGCGACATGGACGCGCTCAAGGTGAAGGGCATTGGGTCGAGCGTTGCGACGACGTGGCTGACGGCGACGTCGGACCTTGTCGTTGACATGGCTGGGCGGCGGGTGCGTGCTGCGGTGAATGGGCAGAGCGCCGTCCAGGCGGGCCGTGTTGTGGCGGATGCGACGGCGCCGGTGCTTGAGCGGTTCTCGCTTGACATGGACGCAGCGCGGCTTGTGCTGTGGTTCTCCGAGACGGTTGAGAGCAGCAGCCTGAGCACTGGGGAGGTTGTGCTGCAGGGGCGCGCTGGTGCACTTGGTGGGCTTGGCTTGCACGAGGTGTATCAGCTTGGGACGAGCAGTGCCGGCCGAGCTGGCTGGGCTGAGACGGAGGTGGTGTCTGGGGACGGCCCCGTGCAGGTGGTGTCGCTTGGGCGGGCCGATATGGAGGCGCTGAAGCTGCGGTACGGCGTTGCGACGGCGCGCAGCACGACGCTGCTGTCGTTTGGCAGCGCGCTTGTTGCGGACCACGCTGGGAACGCGGTTGTTGGTGTTGCTGGAGCGAGCGCTGTTGAGGCGAGCGTGTTTGGCGGGGACGTGACGCCACCGCGCGGGGTTGCTGTTCGGGTTGACCTCGCTGGTGCCGTTGACAGCGACGGTGTTGCTGGTCGCACCATGACACTCAATGTGACGTTTGATGAGCCCGTTGTGGGCGGTGTGCTCAACGTGTCCAGCATTGTGCTGTACGGCAGCAACAACAGCAGCAGCAGCAGCAGCAACAGCTCCAGTGCGGTGATGTACCGGCTGCAGGACGGCGTGAGTGGCGTTGCGACCGGCACTGAGAACGGGACGGAGGTAGTGGTTGTTGTTGGACGCGCCGATGCGAACGCCATCCGCGCGCTGCCTGGCCTGTGTGCTGATGCGAGCACGTGCCTTGTTGGGTATGAGAGCACGCTTGTGCGGGACATGGCAGGGAACGCGGTTGTGGCGCGAGGCGCGGCGGCGGGGACGCTGCTGGCGCCGGCGCAGTTTGTGGCGGACGATGTGGCGCCGGTGCTGGAGGGTGTTGGGCTCGACATGGATGCGGGCGTGCTTGAGCTGTCGTTCAGCGAGACCTTGTCGTTGACATGGCTGGGCGGCGGGTGCGTGCTGCGGTGAATGGGCAGAGCGCCGTCCAGGCGGGCCGTGTTGTGGCGGATGCGACGGCGCCGGTGCTTGAGCGGTTCTCGCTTGACATGGACGCAGCGCGGCTTGTGCTGTGGTTCTCCGAGACGGTTGAGAGCAGCAGCCTGAGCACTGGGGAGGTTGTGCTGCAGGGGCGCGCTGGTGCACTTGGTGGGCTTGGCTTGCACGAGGTGTATCAGCTTGGGACGAGCAGTGCCGGCCGAGCTGGCTGGGCTGAGACGGAGGTGGTGTCTGGGGACGGCCCCGTGCAGGTGGTGTCGCTTGGGCGGGCCGATATGGAGGCGCTGAAGCTGCGGTACGGCGTTGCGACGGAGCGCAGCACGACACTGCTGTCGTTTGGGAAGCGCGCTTGTTGCGAACCACGCTGTGAACGCAGTCGTTGGTGTTGCTCGGAGCGAGCACCTTGAGCCGAGAGTGTTTGCACGGGAACGTGACGCCACCGCGCGGGGTT
>NW_004754921.1:517053-523703 GCF_000188695.1 Salpingoeca rosetta | reverse complement strand
AGCATTGTGCTGTACGGCAGCAACACAGCAGCAGCAGCAGCAGCAACAGCTCCAGTGCGGTGATGTACCGGCTGCAGGACGGCGTGAGTGGCGTTGCGACCGGCACTGAGAACGGGACGGAGGTAGTGGTTGTTGTTGGACGCGCCGATGCGAACGCCATCCGCGCGCTGCCTGGCCTGTGTGCTGATGCGAGCACGTGCCTTGTTGGGTATGAGAGCACGCTTGTGCGGGACATGGCAGGGAACGCGGTTGTGGCGCGAGGCGCGGCGGCGGGGACGCTGCTGGCGCCGGCGCAGTTTGTGGCGGACGATGTGGCGCCGGTGCTGGAGGGTGTTGGGCTCGACATGGATGCGGGCGTGCTTGAGCTGTCGTTCAGCGAGACGCTTGATGTGACGCGTGTTGTTGCGAGCCGGGTGATGCTGTACAGCGCGGAGTGTGGTGGTGGTGGTGGTGGTGGTGGTGGTGGTGGTGGGGATGTGCGGTACAATGTGAGCGGGGGTGTGGTGTATGGCGTGAGCGGGTTGGCTGGCGGATCTGCTGTGGCGTGGGCGCGGGTGTCTGCCGTTGTGCGGGTGAACCTGACGGAGGGGGACCTGAACGAGCTGCGTGCGCTGAGCGGGCTTGTGCGCGGCGTTGGCAGCACGTATGTTGGGCTGCGTGGCGGCGCTGTTATTGACATGAGCGGGAATGCTGTGGAGGGGACGGTGCCGTGCGGGGGCGGGCTTGTGCAGGCGACGGCGTATGTGCCGGATGCCACGCGGCCACGCCTGCAGGCCTTTGTGCTCGACATGGACAACCACCTCCTCCACCTCACCTTCTCAGAGACCATCAACGCATCCTCCTTTGACATGCGGGGGCTGTCGTTTGTTGGATACCCTTCCGTTGACCTGTCCACGTCAGCCATTGGATCGACGTCGTTGCTTGAGGCGCGTGTGAACTTGTCCGTCACGGCCGTGCGAGCGCTGGAGGTGTTGTACAATCTGTGCTCTGCACCGACACCAACATCTGGTTCGCCATGCGACCTGTCTGTGCAGGCCAACTTTGCCGAGGACGGCTTTGGCAACGCAATTGTGCCCGACGTCCTGACGGCAACCACGGTTGTGCTTGATGCGCGAGCTCCACGCGTGCTGTCGTTTGATCTTGACATGACGCAGCACCGGATGTTGCTGACCTTCTCTGAAGTGGTGATGCTTCCGTCCGTGAACACGAGTGCGGCTGTGCTTGTGAACGGCGCTGGCGTGGCCGTTCGTCTCAGCGCCGAAACGATTGTGTCGTCTTTGACCAATGCAACGACGATTGAGCTGAGCATTGGCGGCCGTGACTTAGAGCAGCTTGAGCTTGAGGCATTGCTTGCGGTGAGCGCGGCCACGACGCAGGTTGTGCTTGAGGCAGGCTTTGTGACCGACATGGCTGGCAACGCCCTCGCAGCGCGGCCTGCGGTTGGTGTGGGCGCGTTTGTGCCTGATCGCGTGCGCCCGCGGCTGTCGTCGTGGCGGCTCAACATGAACATTGGCATCCTGACGCTCGTCTTCAGTGAGATTGTGAACGCGTCAAGCCTCAACGTGCATGGCATCGGTCTGCAGGACAACCCGCTTGCGTATCGGGAGAACGGCGTGGCTCTTGCGGCGATGACGCTCAGTGGCGGGTCTGTGCTGTCCAGCAACAACCACACCATCCACGTGCTGCTGAATGCAGCCGACCTGAACCTGCTGAAGCGCCTTGATGGCGTGGCAACGCAGGTTGTGAACTCATACATCACGCTGACCAGCAGCACGGTGCGGGACATGGCTGGTAACAGCGTTGTTGCCATTGTGGATGGTGCTGCTGAGCGTGCGGCTGCGTTTGTGGAGGACACGACGTCCCCCGTCCTCACCGGGTTTGACTTGGAGCAGGACGTGGTTGGCTATCCGCTGCGGCTGCTGCTCCGCTTCTCCGAGACGGTTGATGTGACGACGTTTGACTTGACCAAGGTGGTCCTGCATGAGACGGCTGCTGGCGGCGGCGCGGGCCTGGAAGAGAAGCGCCTGACTGGTGGCAAGGCAGAGCCCATTGCGTAGTCGCAAGCGAGAAGATGCTCTGTGTGTGTGTGTGTGTGTGTGTGTGTGTGTGTGTGTTTGTGTGTGTCAAGGTGGATGAAGGAGCACTTTCCAAGGGAGGAGAGGTGGGGACAAAGGAGCGGGAGCAAAGGAACTGTGTTGATTCGAGTGTGCTTGTGACCTGATGCGATGGCGGTGGTTTGTTTTGACGGAACGCTGCTTGCAATCTCTCTCTCCTTGCAATGCATGCAATGGTTTTTATGGTTCTGACGATGTGGGGTGGGGTGGTGTGGCGTATGCCCATGTGCTTTGACAACTCTCTTCCTCCCTTCTTG
This sequence comes from Salpingoeca rosetta, assembly GCF_000188695.1. Lineage (NCBI taxonomy): Eukaryota > Choanoflagellata > Craspedida > Salpingoecidae > Salpingoeca > Salpingoeca rosetta. The sequence goes on along the minus strand of NW_004754921.1, from coordinate 521,332 downwards.
TTCTTGGTTGCTTGCTTGCTTCTTGTATGTTCATTGTGTTTATTCCACCTTCTCTTTTGACACACGATGTTGGCCCATCCCGTGGTTGCCTGGGCCTCGTGTTTGAGTACATCTCACAACAGGTGATCGAAGGGAAGCAGACGGGGGGGGGGTGGGTTTGCCCATGTGGTGATGAAGCGGTGATGCTCTGATGAAGAGCAGATGACGAAGAAATAATAACAAAGTGGGGGAAGGAGAGCAAAGATCCGAGTTTGCATGTGGGTCGCCGCTACTTGTCGTTGACGGCCTGCTCCATGTCTGTCGTGATGGTCTCCAGCTGCGTGCATGGCCGGGAGAACAGAGATAGTGTTAGAACATGTGTAGTACAACCACGGTGTTGAGGGCATGTTTGGATATGGTCCGCTTCAAGCATCTCCGCTGCACTGTGACACAGGTGGCCTACCGATGTTTGTATTGACTCGAGGTGTTCCTGCGTTGTGTTGATGCTTTCAAAGGTGTGGAGGAATTTGGTGTCCAGGACAGCAAAGTTGCGGATTGCCTTGTTGAGGGTCTTTAGGTCGAGGAAGGGGGGGGGCGGCGTGTGTGCATGAGTGTCATGTGTTTGGTTTTGAGTGTGAGTGTGAGAGTGAGCGTGTGTTTGGTTGTGTGGTGAGTGTGAGTGAGTGTGTGTTTGGTTGTGTGGTGAGTGTGAGTGAGTGTGTGTTTGGTTGTGGTGAGTGTGGGTGTGAGTGTGAGTGAGTGTGAGTGAGTGCTTGGAGAAAGCAAGAGATGGTGCGAGATGGAGAGACGGCAGAGCTGCTTGTGGGGTGCTTGTAGTCGCAAACGTGTCAACCTCACATCTGAACCGGCGTGGCCTCTGGTCATGCCTCGCACCAGGTTGTCGACATCAGTCCATAACGACTCGATTTGTGCTCGTGCCTCCTTCTGCAAACAAGCGAGCAACACAAGCGGGTGAGGGGTGTGGTTTCAAAAACAACAGTGGCAGCAGCAGCATTGGTGGTGGTAGTGGTGATCGTCGTTAGACTCAGTGGAGTCCCTCCACGCAGCATCAGATCATCATCATCATCATCATCATCATCATCATCATCATCATCATCATCATCATCGTCATGTACCTGCGACAAGGCGACCGCGTCCATCTTGTTCAAGAAGTTGGGAAGAATTGTAGAAGATATGGTTTAATTTTCAGCATCCAACAGCCAAGGAAGAGGCAAAGGACGTCATGATGGTGGCTGGCGGTGGAGGTGTTGTGCGCGGTGCTGGCGGCGGGCCGTGGCCGTGGCCGTTTGTTTGGTTTGATGAGGAGTGGAAGCGGGCTGCGAATGGCCCTGTGATGGAGCGGATTCGCGCTGGAGACCGGCCGTGGGCCGAGGTGGCCGTGGTTGGACTTGTTGGGCTGCTGGTGCTGTACTTTATTGTGAAGCAAGTGGCGGAGTTTATGGCGCAGTTTGGCGAAGGCGGCAGCGACTTTGTGCACGGCACGGTTCCCATGCCCGGCAACGAGCACGGCAACGGACACGGCAATGGGCACGGCAACGGACACGGCAATGCCGTCGTCGGTGGGGAGGATGGTGCAGTGGTCTCCAGCGCGCGAACCAGCGTCTCCTCTGCGCCGTCCCTGGCATCTTCCTCTGACAGCCACAAGCTCAAGCAATCATGACCATACCCACAAGCACCATGTTTTTGCTGGTTTGTCCTTTGATACAGTTTATCTCCACGGTGAATAGGAGCTCGTTGTTGAGCCCTTGTTCAATGTGCTACATATTTGCTGATCTCAACAGCCTGTCTGCTTTCGCGCTTCATCCCCACACAAACACACACCTCTGGATTGGCAATCGTCTTGCTTGTTGTGCGCTGGTTGCTTGCTGCAGAATTTGTTACCGTGACTGCTCTCTTGGCCAAAGCCACCACATTAAATTACAAAGTAATCGAATCACACAAGAAGCAGAAGCAGCAGGTGACGATGCAGCTGCGAATGCCGTGCTGTCAACCACCGATGCGTGACAAGGACGCAAACGGAATCATGCACAGACACACAAGACACGCAGCATACGCAAACCAAAGCAGACACACACAAACACACGCACGCGCACATGCGAGCAGAGTATATGTACAAGCGATCCTGATGGCGTGTACAGCAAGTCGGCAACAAAGGGTGGCAGAAGCAAGCATCGGACACGTGCAAGCAATGGACAGCGGCAGGGAACAAAGACAAAGGCAAAGCAACCCAGATATATAATGATGATAAAGCAAGGAAGCGAGCATACAGGAGCCGAAGGTTTCAGATTCAAATAAGCATCAAGAGCTGAAAGCACAAAAGACAAGTAAGAGAGAGGGAGAGGGGGGGGGGAGCATGCAGTTATTCGAAAGCGCTGGAGAAAAAACCAATGTCCTCAACGTCAGGGAAGAGGTCATCGTGATTCGGTGTTGTTGTTGTTATTGTTGTTGTTGTTGTTGTTGTTGTTGTTGTTGTTGTTGTTGTTGTTGTTGCTTGGGGGAAAGTGGCAGCGACTTGAGCGCAGGCGCAGGTGAGTGTTCGCTGCAGACACCATCAGCAGCATCAGCAGCAGCAGCAGCATCAGCAGTCCACAACACCATCGGCAACAGCAGCACAAGCAACCTGTCATTAGCAACCTTCCTGTATTATTGGGCGGTGGAGGGCCGCATGTCATCTGTGACAAGCTTGCCGTTTGCCCACGTGCCTGCAATGACGCGTCCAGAGGGGAGGCGGAGGGTGCCTGCACCGTGCTGCTGGCCGCTGTGCCATTCGCCCGTAAATGTCATGCCGTTGGGCCATGTCTGCGTGCCCTGGCCGTGCTTCTTGTCGTTGAGCCAGTGGCCGTCATAGCGCGAGCCGCTTGGATATGTGACAGTGCACATGCCGTTGCGCTGGCCATCGCGGAATTCGCCCTGGCAGTGCAGGCCGGACTTCTCCTCAACGGTTGCGGTTCCATTGAGGTACCCGCTCTCCCACTCTCCCCTGAAGCACGCGCTGGCGGTGCGCAGGATGCCCTGGCCGTGGAAGAGGCCGTGGTGGAAGTTGCCCTCGTACTTGGAGCCATCGGGGAAGGTGATGGTGCCGTGCCCGTTCCTCTTCTCCTCGTCAAACTCGCCGTCGAAGACGGTGCCGTTGGGGAAGCATTCCAGCCCGCGACCCACGCGCTTGCCTTCCGGCGTGCAGTCTCCCACGAAGAAGTGGCCCTTCACCGCCGCGGGGCTGATGGGGGTCACTTGACCATCCACCACCTGAAACACACCCTGCGCCGTGGAGCCCACGTCCAGTCCAAACATGTACAGCTTAGGCGGCTCTGCAAGCACGTAGCATGGTGTTTGTGGTGTGCGCCAACATCAATACGAAACGTGGGTGAATGGAGGGAGTGGACAGTATCGGCGCAAGTTGTCAACGCGTGTGCACAAAGCATTGCATGAAGATGAAAAACGGTCGAGTTGGAGATAGAGTCAGTTGGAGAAAGTGAGCACAGGACAGTGACCTAAAGACACTGATGTCCAACCCTTCTTCTTCAAAACACATGTACGCACGCACAGACACAAACCTTGCACGGCAGGAGCGGCTGACTCTGCCCCCTTCTTCTTTCCTTTGCCTTTTGGCATCCTCGCTATTGTATGTGTGTGTGTGTGTGACGTGAAGAAGGGCCGTTGGTGCAGCCAAGGACAAGGGGGTTTGCCTAGCTTGAAATTCCTGCAGCTGGACTTGTTGTCCGGAGGCGCGCCGACCTGTGTGTGCGTGGGTGCGGGCAACAACACAACACTGCTGTTGTTGAGGGTTGGTGTCCGGGATGGATGGTCGTGTGCAGCTGAGCGAGGCAATCTTCACGTTTGAATAAATGCATTGGCAAGCACAGGCCATGCAGACACACACACACACATATGAGCAGACACACATGCGTCGACACACACACACACACACACACACATGCGCGCACATATGGATACGCGACATGCATACAGTGCATACGTCATGAGTTGTGGTTGGCAACAAGGGAAGCAAGTCATGTCACGGACATTGAGTTGGTTGGTCACCTTGTTGTTTGGGTGCTGGATCCTCGTCACGCAGTGCTGAGACTGAATTCAGTCGATGACGTGATTGTGTGTGTGTGTGTGTGTGTGTGTGTGTGTGTGTGTGTGTGTGTGTGTGTGTGTGTGTGTGTGTGTGTGTGTGTGTGTGTGTGTGTGTGTGTGTGTGTGCGTGTGCGTGTGCGTGTGTGTGTGTGTGTGTGTGTGTGTGTGTGTGTGTGTGTGTGTGTGTGTGTGTGTGTGT
>NW_004754921.1:506993-509460 GCF_000188695.1 Salpingoeca rosetta | reverse complement strand
GCGCGCGAACCAGCGTCTCCTCTGCGCCGTCCCTGGCATCTTCCTCTGACAGCCACAAGCTCAAGCAATCATGACCATACCCACAAGCACCATGTTTTTGCTGGTTTGTCCTTTGATACAGTTTATCTCCACGGTGAATAGGAGCTCGTTGTTGAGCCCTTGTTCAATGTGCTACATATTTGCTGATCTCAACAGCCTGTCTGCTTTCGCGCTTCATCCCCACACAAACACACACCTCTGGATTGGCAATCGTCTTGCTTGTTGTGCGCTGGTTGCTTGCTGCAGAATTTGTTACCGTGACTGCTCTCTTGGCCAAAGCCACCACATTAAATTACAAAGTAATCGAATCACACAAGAAGCAGAAGCAGCAGGTGACGATGCAGCTGCGAATGCCGTGCTGTCAACCACCGATGCGTGACAAGGACGCAAACGGAATCATGCACAGACACACAAGACACGCAGCATACGCAAACCAAAGCAGACACACACAAACACACGCACGCGCACATGCGAGCAGAGTATATGTACAAGCGATCCTGATGGCGTGTACAGCAAGTCGGCAACAAAGGGTGGCAGAAGCAAGCATCGGACACGTGCAAGCAATGGACAGCGGCAGGGAACAAAGACAAAGGCAAAGCAACCCAGATATATAATGATGATAAAGCAAGGAAGCGAGCATACAGGAGCCGAAGGTTTCAGATTCAAATAAGCATCAAGAGCTGAAAGCACAAAAGACAAGTAAGAGAGAGGGAGAGGGGGGGGGGAGCATGCAGTTATTCGAAAGCGCTGGAGAAAAAACCAATGTCCTCAACGTCAGGGAAGAGGTCATCGTGATTCGGTGTTGTTGTTGTTATTGTTGTTGTTGTTGTTGTTGTTGTTGTTGTTGTTGTTGTTGTTGTTGTTGCTTGGGGGAAAGTGGCAGCGACTTGAGCGCAGGCGCAGGTGAGTGTTCGCTGCAGACACCATCAGCAGCATCAGCAGCAGCAGCAGCATCAGCAGTCCACAACACCATCGGCAACAGCAGCACAAGCAACCTGTCATTAGCAACCTTCCTGTATTATTGGGCGGTGGAGGGCCGCATGTCATCTGTGACAAGCTTGCCGTTTGCCCACGTGCCTGCAATGACGCGTCCAGAGGGGAGGCGGAGGGTGCCTGCACCGTGCTGCTGGCCGCTGTGCCATTCGCCCGTAAATGTCATGCCGTTGGGCCATGTCTGCGTGCCCTGGCCGTGCTTCTTGTCGTTGAGCCAGTGGCCGTCATAGCGCGAGCCGCTTGGATATGTGACAGTGCACATGCCGTTGCGCTGGGCCATCGCGGAATTCGCCCTGGCAGTGCAGGCCGGACTTCTCCTCAACGGTTGCGGGTCCATTGAGGTACCCGCTCTCCCACTCTCCCCTGAAGCACGCGCTGGCGGTGCGCAGGATGCCCTGGCCGTGGAAGAGGCCGTGGTGGAAGTTGCCCTCGTACTTGGAGCCATCGGGGAAGGTGATGGTGCCGTGCCCGTTCCTCTTCTCCTCGTCAAACTCGCCGTCGAAGACGGTGCCGTTGGGGAAGCATTCCAGCCCGCGACCCACGCGCTTGCCTTCCGGCGTGCAGTCTCCCACGAAGAAGTGGCCCTTCACCGCCGCGGGGCTGATGGGGGTCACTTGACCATCCACCACCTGAAACACACCCTGCGCCGTGGAGCCCACGTCCAGTCCAAACATGTACAGCTTAGGCGGCTCTGCAAGCACGTAGCATGGTGTTTGTGGTGTGCGCCAACATCAATACGAAACGTGGGTGAATGGAGGGAGTGGACAGTATCGGCGCAAGTTGTCAACGCGTGTGCACAAAGCATTGCATGAAGATGAAAAACGGTCGAGTTGGAGATAGAGTCAGTTGGAGAAAGTGAGCACAGGACAGTGACCTAAAGACACTGATGTCCAACCCTTCTTCTTCAAAACACATGTACGCACGCACAGACACAAACCTTGCACGGCAGGAGCGGCTGACTCTGCCCCCTTCTTCTTTCCTTTGCCTTTTGGCATCCTCGCTATTGTATGTGTGTGTGTGTGTGACGTGAAGAAGGGCCGTTGGTGCAGCCAAGGACAAGGGGGTTTGCCTAGCTTGAAATTCCTGCAGCTGGACTTGTTGTCCGGAGGCGCGCCGACCTGTGTGTGCGTGGGTGCGGGCAACAACACAACACTGCTGTTGTTGAGGGTTGGTGTCCGGGATGGATGGTCGTGTGCAGCTGAGCGAGGCAATCTTCACGTTTGAATAAATGCATTGGCAAGCACAGGCCATGCAGACACACACACACACATATGAGCAGACACACATGCGTCGACACACACACACACACACACACACATGCGCGCACATATGGATACGCGACATGCATACAGTGCATACGTCATGAGTTGTGGTTGGCAACAAGGGAAGCAAGTCATGTCACGGACATTGAGTTGGTTGGTCACCTTGTTGTTTG
>NW_004754921.1:502886-506893 GCF_000188695.1 Salpingoeca rosetta | reverse complement strand
TGTGTGTGTGTGTGTGTGTGTGTGTGTGTGTGTGTGTGTGTGTGTGTGTGTGTGTGTGTGTGTGTGTGTGTGTGTGTGTGTGTGTGTGTGTGTGTGTGTGTGTGTGTGTGTGTTTGTGTGTGTTGCACTCGTTGTCCTCATTTGCATCCCACACTCGTTCTCCTCCTTTGCGTTTCCCATCCCACACTCGTTCTCCTCCTTTGTGTTTCCCATCCCACACTCGTTCTCGTCCTCCTTTGTGCCTTCCCCTCAATCACAGTCTTGTGCACACCAAGTTCGTGGTGGAGTCGGTTACTTCATAGCTTGCACGCATGGGATTCAAATATCAAATCACTCAAATCCTCAATCAAATCAATCAAATCGATCAACGGCTTGATGTTGTTGTAACATAACATGTAGTAACACGGGCAATGTCGAGAAAGAAGAGGAAGAAACGAATAAGAAAAAGAACCACACAACACTCACCGCACTCATCACTCACTCACTCTCATCCATCAGTGCACTCATATTCATCACTCTCAATCTGCACGCGCTTATGCGCGAGGGAGAAAGTTCCTGACGCCTTGCTTCTGGTCCGGCGTGAGCGGCTGTGCGGGGAACTGCACGTCAAAGCGCACCTTGAGGTTGCCTGCGCCGCCATGGCGCTTGGGCATGCCCTCCCCCGCAACGATCTTCACCGTCTGCGGGGTGATGCGGTCCAGTGTCAGCGGCACGCTGCCGCCGCCAAGCTTGGGCACCTGCACCGTGCAGCCGCACAGCGCGTCGACAAGCGGCACCTTCACAGTTGTCACAACGTCGTCGCCGTCCCGCTTGAACGTCGGGTGCGGCTTCTCCTCAAGCACAAACTGGATATCCTGGCGCGGGCGGGCGTTGAGCTCGTCACCGGCGCCCGCAAACGTGTACTTGGTACCGGCCTTCACACCAGGGCGGCCCTCCACCGTGAGGATGTTGGAGGTGGTGGTGATGGCGCCCGTCTGCGAGTCCTGGATGCGCCGCTGCACGCGCATGCGCTTGGTGAAGCCCGTCTTGAGGTCCTCCAGCGACACGGGCACCTTGCGCTGCACCACCTCGGGTTGCTGGGGCGGGGCCGTGCGTGGGCACTGGCCCCGACTGCAGCCGCCGCCAGGGCCGCGCGCCCCGCCGAACAAGGAGGCAAAGTCGTCCTCAGAGTCGTCCGAGGTGTCCATGCCGCTGTTGCCGCCGCCGAAGAACATGCCGCTGCTGCCAAACGGGTTGCGGCGCGCCTGCTTTGCGCGGGGCTGGCCGCCGAAGCTGAACGACTGGAAGCCCGGGCCGCCCATGCCGCCGCCCATGCCCATGCCGCCGCCGCCCATGCCGCCGAAGAACTGGCGGAAGATGCGATCGGCATCGGCTGCGTCGAAGGTGTAGGTGGCGCCACCGGGGCCTGCGCTCGTGCGAGGACCGCCCGTTGGTGCGCCACCGTTTAGGCCCTCCTCGCCGTACATATCGTAGACCTTGCGCTTCTCCGGGTCGGAGAGCACGTCGTAGGCGCGGGAGATGGCCTGGAACTTCTCGTTGGCCTCGGGGCTCTTGTTGCGATCAGGGTGCCACTTCATGGCCAGCTTGCGGTACGCCTTCTTGAGATCGGCCTCCGATGCGCCGGGCGCAACGCCCAGCACGTCGTAGAACTTGCGGTTGTTCACAGAGGGCATCGTCGCTTCTTGGTGTGTGCTGCTGATCAACAAAGGATCGAAGGATCAAAAGATGAAGAAGGTGAAGAAGTGTTGGTTTGGTCGCTTGTTGTAGCTGTAGCTGAGGTTGCCTTGGTCTTCGGATTGGCTCGCGAATCTGGAAAAATGAACTGTCGACCCATCGCCATCCCACTTCAGCAACAACGACAAGGGGGAGGCGACAAGCGGGGAAGGGGGAGTGGGGCAACGTCACACAACATGATGGTGGTGGTGGTGGCGAGAACACCGCCCTGGCTGGTGTTTGCGGGTGTTTGCGGGTGTTTGCGGGTGTTTGCGCGCTTCATCTTGGTGCTTCGAGCACTTGCGAGAACGTTCGATCAGGGCAGTTTTTGATGTATTGTGAAAAGGTTTCATGCTTGTTTAAAACAAGACGGGAGAGGTATGGCGAGGAAGAACCCCGTTAAATGTGCATCAGATCAGAGAAGTCATCAAAGTGTGCCAACACCGCTTGCTGCGCGCTTCGCCAGCTCCTCCCGTGCGTCCAAGTCCGCCCTGATCGTCGGGTTGTTTGTGTTGTGTTGTGTTTGTGTGCATGTGTGTGTGTGTGTGTGTGTGTGTGTGTGTGTGTGTGTGTGTGTGTGTGTGTGTGTGTGTGTGTGTGTGTGAACGAATGAGTGAGACACAGGCACGAGCACGAGATGGGAGGCGGAGAGCTCGATGGAGGAAGTGTGACGGAGTCGGAGCAAGAAGAAGCGCATGTCACGAGCCACCACGACACACACATGCACACACATGCACACACATGCACACAACACATGTGGACCATGTTTGTACTTGATGAGTGCTCTGCGAACGAGCCGCTCCCACAAGGACACGATGCGCTGCTGCCGCGCTTCCACCTACGAGCATCACCAGCACAGCGCGGTAGCCAACACAAAACCACACGTGAGTTGGTATGCAGCAACACGACACACACAACAACAAAGTCAAACAGGCCATCAAGCACACGAGGTAACACGCGCACCAACACCCCAACCTCCTCCGCCTCCTCGGTTGACGACACAATGGACGGACGGGCACGAGCACGAGCAGAGGGTGTGCAGCACGCAAACAAAACGTTTGACCTGCTGTTGTAGCTTGTGCTGTTGGGTTGCCACCCACGCTTCTTCCAACAGCGGCGCAGCGTGCTCTGCCACAACAATGCCGTTCTTCTTGGGAACAGTGCGGCCACTGCTGAACTCAAAGCCAACCACGGCATCCGCATACTCCACCCCAAGCTGCCGCGCAACTTTTGCTGCGGTGCACAAGTGAGTGTGGGCGGGCGAGAAACAGGCAATGGGCGTTGGCGGTGGTAAGCTACACCAATGACATCGTTGGCAAGCACATTCACACGTTCACATGGGCGCAGTGTGTGTGTGTGTGTGTCTATGTGTGTGTGTGTGTGTGTGTGTGTGTGTGTGTGTGTGTGTGTGTGTGTGTGTGTGTGCGTGTGTGTGTGTGTGTGTGTGTGTGTGTGTGTGTGCAAAACACAACCAACCAAACTAACAAACACATTCACAACCACACACATTTTGCACTGACCGATGCCTGGGCGGTCGGCCATGTGCACGGCGCCAATGGGAAGCATGGCTGGATGGAACAACTCAACGTTGCCGTGCTGGTCGATATGTGGCCAGTGAGCGCACAGCATGGAAGGACATGGAGGGGGAGGGTTGTTGACAATGTGTTGTGGGAGCAGTGGTGGGGATGGGTGCAGCGGTGAGAATAGCACAAGACACGTTGGATTTTCTTCTTGCATTCACGATGCATACGCACACATGCCTACCTGGTTCACGGGGATTTGCCCGTCCTGCACCCGTGATCGCTCAAACGGTCGCGTTTGCCACTCACCTGTGCACGTATGCGCGCACGTGTGTGTGTGTGTGTGTGTGTGTGTGTGTGTGTGTGTGTGTGTGTGTGTGTGTGTGTGTGTGTGTGTGTGTGTGTGTGTGTGTGTACGACGTCACGACGTGTATAGGAGAGTGACAGCAAGAAAGTGCTCATCCCGCGGAAGCCGGGCAAGCCATGATTAACTGCAGATGTTTAGCGCGGTTTACATATATTTACCATAGAGAGATAACCTCATGAAGAATAGAAACAAGAGCTGGGTAGTAAAAAATTAAGTGTGAATTAAATGATGGGGAAAGAGACGGGTCAGGGAGGGAGGGTCGGAACACGACATATAGACAACAGACGCGCAAGTAGGATAAGGACACAAGGAGCACTAAAAACAGTCAGCATACCAGACAGACGGATCAACCACAGACATAAACTCTGCCAAGCACGCAGCGAGCCCAACCACGACTGACGAGCATC
>NW_004754921.1:488922-494785 GCF_000188695.1 Salpingoeca rosetta | reverse complement strand
GTGTGTGTGTGTGTGTGTGTGTGTGTGTGTGTGTGTGTGTGTGTGTGTGTGTGTGTGTGTGTGTGTGTGTGTGTGTGTGTGTGTGTGTGAGCAAGTTTGTGTAAACACGGGGAACGAAGCTTACTTCCATGGCGACAATCGTCAACGCACACACACGCACGCACACACGCACGCACGCACACGCACACACAATCAACAACCCCGCCACGTGCGTAACAACGGCAGCAGGACGAGGAGGAGCTTACGCATTGGTAGAACTCGCGGTATCGGCCGCTCTCCATCTTGGGGTTGTCGCGGCGGTACACGCGCGCGATGTGATACCTGGCCGTGCAGGCGAGAGGGGGGGGGGGAGTGTTGCGAGGGGCAAGGGTGCACACGTGAGAGTTTGGTCCACACACACACACACACACACACACACACAAACACAAATACAAACAGAGACACACAGATACACAGATACACAGACAGCCAAACAGGGACACACAGGAACACACACAATAACAAAACAATACATCCATGACACCTCTTGATGTGCTTGATGCCGTTCTGTGCGACGAAACGAGCAAAGGGGACGGTGAGATCATAGCGCAGGGCAAGCTCCTCCCCGCCTTGGTCCGCAAGCTGCAGCACGCAACGCAACGATCGTCGTGGTGAGACGCACGGTCCGCTGGGACGTGGAGCTGACACCGTGTCGCGCAGAGGGAGGCAAATCGACGGAGAGACAGGGGATGTGTGGAACGAGAGAAGCAGACAAACACACACACACACACACACACACACACACACACACAAGCACATAGCCACACACACATACACATGCAAGCACATAGTCACACACACACACACACACACAGACAGACAGACATGCGGGCTGTTGCACTTGCAAAGCACGTTCAAACGTACATCGTAGATGAGCTTGCTGTCCTCGCCGTACTTGCCGGTGAGAATGTCCTGGTGGTGTCAGAGAACCAATGCATGAGCTACAAAGCACAGGTACGCCCTCACGTACACCCTGCGATGATATTAACCTCAGGACGCCACCCGCAGCCACGAAACAAGCTCTTCCAAATCCACAACTCCTCTTGCTCTCTCTGCCCCTACCCCTTGCCTTCCCTCATCTCCAAACCTCCCCCCCCCCACCTCGTCCTCTTCCCTCCCTCCACAAACACATCGAGAAATGCTTACCTTGAGCTCCATGACAGGGGTTTCAATGCTGACAGCGCCGTGCTTCTTGAACACAGAAACAATGGTGTCAAACACCTTGTTGCGAATGTACATCTTCTCTGGACCGTAATCGCGCGTCCCCTGCCATGTTTGGATGCGACACAAATGGCGGTGGAATGAGGATCAACACCGGGGGTCCACGACGAACATGCAACTCGCACACAATGTGCACTTGTGCACACTGTATACCCTCGCACTCGCACACAAACAGAACACCCGCACACTGTATACCCTCGCACTCGCACATAAACAGAAAACACACACACACGCACACTGTGTACCTTCACACCCCATCCCCTCACACGCACACACACACACACAACACAATGAACACACACCTTTGGTGTCTTGAGAAGAAACTGGTTCTTCTTCTTCTTCTTGCCCTCCTTCTTTGGCTTCTTCTCGGAAGCATCAGCGACCTTGTTTGCTACCGTGGCATCCACAGGCCTCTCCTCCACCTTCAACTGCTGCTCAACGGCAGCGCCGACATCCTCAACCTTGTCCGTCATCTCTGGCTGACTGTTATGGTGGGTGTTGTGTGGTGGTGTCTTGTGGTGTCTTGTTGGAAAGTGTGCGCACGCGTATCCGCTGCTGTGTTACGCTGTGTAGCAACTGAATTCAGTCAATACAGGTGAGTGTACTGAATTCAGTTGCGCACAGGTTTCGCTGGTTTTACACACACACACACACACACACACACACACACACACACACACACACCACACACACACACACACACACACACACACACACACACACACACACAGAGAGAGATGCGAGCGAGTGGTGCTGCGTTGATGGTGATGAGAGCGGCGGCGGCCAGCCTCAGCGGTGATGTGGCTGCTGCTACACAACAGAAGACGCTGTTGCCTGCTGTAAAGCAGCTTGTTCTCAAGCACGGCATCGACCCTTCCGCGATCACGCCGTCTGGGCCCCGCGGACACATCCTCAAAGGGTCAGTCAGACCATGTGTGGAGGGGGGACAGCAGGGTGCATGTGCAACAGTGAACCACAAACAGCAACACTACAAGTCACTAGGAGGGTCACCACCACGTGGCATCGCTCTCACGCCACCATTGCACAGCCACACTGTACTCCCCTTTCTCCAATGCACACCCGTGCACGCACACACGCACGCGCGCGCTTCACTCGCTCACACACGCGCAACATATACTCACTGACTGACACGCAACATACTCACTCGCATACACGCACGCGCATGCGCATACTCGGTCACTGGCTAGGGATGTGTTGGCATACTTGGATGGAACACAGGCACAACAGACAGTCAGCAAAGCTGCGCCTCAAAAGAAAGCAAAGAGTAAGACCAAGGGCCCTCAGCTGACCCTCTCCTTCCAAGCTGACACAACGGGCTCACTCACGTCCAAGCGCAAGCCTCGCCGCTTCCCCAGCACAGGTGTGTGTATGTGTGTGTATGTGTGTGTGCGAGTGTGTATGGAGGGTGTCTTCGTTTGTGCGCGCGCGCGTGTGTGTGTGTATGTGTGTGTGTGTGTGTATGTCTGTGTGTGTGTGTGTGTGTGTCTTCGTGTGTGTGTGTGTGTGTGTCTACGTGTGTGTGTGTGTGTGTGTGTGTGTGTGTGTGTGTGCGTGTGTGTGTGTGCGTGTGTTGTGTGTGGGCATGTACGTGTGGATGCGCTGGTTATTTCAACGCACATGCCATTCCACACACAATGGCTCTTTGCTGTCGACTTCCAGTGCTTGCATGCATGTAACGGTCTACATGTGCCAGCTGCTCACTCACGCTTGCTATTTTGTTACCCACCCCATCGCATTGCTTTTTCTTCGTTAGTCTCTCACCCCGCCGAGCAAGCTGCCACGGAGTCCCCTGTGTTGGACGAAGCCATCCTTAGCTATGTTTCCCGGCGGATTCCCCGCCGTACAGCACAGTAGCGCGTGCTTCACACCTTCTTGACTTTGATATTGCACTGTGCTGTATCCAGTGTTGTTCCGCGTTTGTTGTTGCTCTGCTTTGTTGCGTCCATGGCATGTTCGTGGGGTTTGTTCAAAGTGAGCGCGCGCCTTGTCTGTGCCCTTTGTTGTGGATGATTGGTCTCCGTTGTTTTGCTTGGCTGCTGCTTTTCGATGGGGTCCCAATGGCATATATTGGCCTGGCTGCGAGCTAAGTACGATGTAAGACCAGTACTGACACGCACACGTGTATCACACACACACAAACACACAAACACACACACACAAGCACACACAAACACACAAACACACACACAAACACACACACACACAAACACACAAACTAACACATGTGCATGTCCTTGTCAAAACACATCAGTGGTGTGGAACAAGCGGGGTGTCGGGATACACGTGCAGGAAATCAGAGACGTAATCGGTGACTGCACGGTGCACGTAAAACGCAACATACACCTGTGCAGACAACACCTCATCCACAGAGACAATGCGCACGCGCGCGTCGTTGGCAAGAATCCACCGATCAGAGTGCTGTGCAGATCCGCGCAGGTTGCAGTAGCACTTGTAGTGGCCCGCATTCAAGTCGCGCCCCTCGTGCGTGATCACAGCAGCCAGGTCATACACCGTCTCTCCAAACCGGCCGTCAGCGTCAACAACGCACCCGGGCGCGCAGTAGCTCTCCATATCCAGGGTTAGGGGGCACGCCACGTGGTGCTGCAGCTTGCATCGCTGTGTTCCCTCCCAGCAGAAGCGCTTGAGGTGGATCTTGAGCACGCTCGGCAGCGTGGACACTGCTGTTGACTTGATGGCCGACCGCAGCACATACGACAACGATGAGGACGACGATGGCATGGACGGTGACGATGATGACAATGATAATGATGATGATGACGGTTGTGATAGCGCCTGGAAGTGCGCTTGCGACGGCGCGCTCTGTTCTCTACCCACTCCACTCCCCGTGTTGCCGTTGCTGCTACTATTGCTGCTGTTGTTATTCTTGCTGCGACCACCATCACCATCGCCATCGCCATCACCATCACCATCATCGGTGGTGCTGAGGCGAGTCGACGCTCGGCTGTGTCGCCGTCTCGGCCGCTTCACGTCCCCCGACACATCAGACGCCCGCCGCCCTCGCGCTCGCTGCTGCTGCTGCTGTTGTTGTTGCTGCGCCCCAGTGCCAGCAGCAGTAGCATCACCAACCTCCTCACCTTCACGGCCATCACCACCATCACCACCAACGCTGCCAGTACTGCCGCCAGCCTGGCGCTTGGCGCGTGCAATGCTTCGCTTTGCGCGCTTGCTTGGCTGTGTCGGCACGGGTGAGCACGCGTCGCACTTGTACACCCCGTCCAGCCGCTCCGCAGCGAAGAACCGTGACAGTAGTGGGCCCAGCTCAAACGCTTTTCCCCCAGACGACGACGATGAGGTTGGTGATGATGATGATGATGATGCAGGTGATGTGCGCCCAGTGCTGCTCGCGTCCGAACCACCACCACCACCACCACCACCACCATTGCGTGTCTGCGCGCGTGTGGCGGCGCGCGTACGCCGACGACCGCTGCGACCGCCGGCACAGTCGGCCGGCACGTCGATGGGCAGATATGCAAACGGCTGCTGCGTCGTGGACTCGCGGCCACAGGTGGTGCACTGCACGGTCGTCTGCAACTGGCCCTGCAGTGCACTGCGCAGGATAAACAGCGACGCGGGCGGCGGCGCCACGTGCTTCAGGCGCTTCTCGACGCTCGCCAGATCGCTCAGCACAGCGTCCTCCAACAGCAGCAGCAGCTCCTGCGCGTCCTGCTGCCGGTACCCGCGGAATGCCGGCGCTATCCGCCACACATATCCAAGGATAGCGGCCGGGGTGAGCACCGCCCACTTTCCGGACCACAGCACGCGGAAGAGCGATTCAAGCAGGTGCGTCACCCGCATTGCCGCTGCCGACGCCGGCAGCTGCGACCGCGCTGTTGTCGCGCCACGTGAGTGGTGATGGTGATGGTGATGGTGATGGTGATGGTGATGGTGATGGTGATGGTGAGAAAGCTGGCAGCCATACGACATGGGATGAGAGAAGCCGCGCTCTACAGCAGCAGCAGCACACGCACACACACGCGCACACACTCACGCACACGCACACACTCACGCACACGCACACACACACACACACACACACACACACACACAAAACATACCACGGGTGCGTGATCGCAGGTATGACGTCATGCCCGGCAGGGGCGTTTCCAAGTAGGTGAAACACTCTGTCGTGGACTGCCGAGACAACGCCCCCATGCGACGCTCAAAGAAGGCGCGCTGTGCACCTGGAGAACGCGTCGGTGACGGTGACTGCGACTGCGACTGTGATGCCGACGACGACGACGACACAGCACGACGACCACCGCTAGAGGAAGAAGATGTTGCTGCTGCTGCTGCTGTCGTTGTCGTCGTTGTTGTTGCTGTCGTTGCTGATGGCGGTGGTGCCGCCGCGTTGGTCGAGCTCCCAATGCGCGCATTTGGCGATATTGCTGTTGAGTCTGCTTCGCTCCCGCCACGCACGCGCACAGCCCCATCTGCTGCTTGGCCATGACCACCACCACCACTGCCACCATCATCCTCCTCCTTCACTGCTGTTGCATCCGTGGACAAAGGCGGTGGAGGTGCGTGCGGCAACGACTGTGCCTGTGACGACGACGACGATGAT
>NW_004754921.1:478922-481422 GCF_000188695.1 Salpingoeca rosetta | reverse complement strand
CGGCGTGTTGATGATCGCGTGACACGCCGCGTGCCACCTGTCGCCGCCTTCGCCTTGCCCTTCTGCCTGCTGTCGGTGCTGGTGTCCTTGTCCACGTTCATGGGCAGGGGCTTGAAGTCGGCGCCGAGCGCGTATGTGCTCGCAGCGGTCGTCCCGTCGAGGTCCGTGATCTTGCCGCGCTTGGCAGCGGGGCCGCGTCCTGTCGTCGATGCTCCTGTCGTTGTGGGTGCGCTGTACACGCTTGTCGTGAAGGGGGCGGACGTTGTTGAGGCGTGGGCTGCAGGCATGGGCTGGGGCTGCAGCTGGCTTGGTGGGACGCTGTGGTTCTTCGTTGCCGCCATCAAGCTGCGCAGTGTCTCGTCAAACGTGTCTGACGGCTTGCGTGGGCGATGGGCCTGCACCCCCGACTGCTGAAGCAGCTGCTGCTGTTGCTGCTGCTGCTGTTGCTGCTGCTGCTGCTGCTTGCCACCGTTGTTGCCGTTGCTGCTGCCGTTTGCAAGCATGGCCTCCAAGTAGTCGAGGCCGAGGAAGCCCTGCCCGTTGCTGCCGGCTCCGTTGCCGGTTGCTGTTGTGGTGCTGCCACTGCGCTTGGCACCGGTGCCGCCCAAGCTGGAGTTGGCGCGCTTTGTTGGGAAGCCGCTCTTGGCGGCCGTCTTGCTACCAAAGGTGGCGGTCGGGGAGAAGGGGTCATCGAAGCCTTCAAAGGCATGGGTGTCTGGTGCGCCGGCCGTGTGACCTGCGCCGTTGCCGCTGCCGTTACCGCCGAGGTGGCTGTTGCCGTTGCCATTGCTGCCCGGCCATGTGGCGGCGTATGTGTCAAAGGAGTCGGAGGCTGGCGGGAAGAGGTTGCTGTTGATTGAGCCGATGGACGCGATGCGGGATCGCCCGGAAAACGGCAGCAGGTCGCCGTTGCTCGGGGAGCCGAGCTGGAAGGCATCATTGGTCAAGGGGGACATGACGGAGGAGGTCGAAGGCAGGGCGTCCATGTAGGAGGAGGTTGCCATGCCGCCTCCAGTGGGGGTTGACGATGACATGCTGTCGCCGCTCCCGTGGGTGGGAGCCGGGTGAGCCACAGGGCCCGGAATCTTGAACGGTTGCTGGGGGGGGTGGTGCTGCTGCTGCTGCTGGGATTGGCTCACCGTGTGGGTCGGGGTGGGGCTGGAGTTGGTTTGGGGCAGTTGTTGATGCAGAAGGTAACGGGCCAAGAGCTGGAGCAGTTGGGGCTGATGATTTGTCAGACTTTTCGCTGTTGCTGGGGCTTGTTGCTGGAGTTGGGGTTGAGTGGGCGTTATGCCGTTGACGTTGTCGATCTTGGTGGTGTGTCAGAAATGGTGACAAGATGTGGCGCGGCCGCGCTTGGCTGGTGTGCGATCGCTCACAACTGGCTGCTGGGCTGCCTCAAGGGATTCGTGGGTTTCGTTGTTCGTTGTGTGATGTGATGTGATTTGATGACGATCTGAAGGGCTGTGTTCGTGCGCTGCGATAGCGTGCAGGCGTGGACGATTGCTGCTGTGGCGTGGCTGTGATGGAAGAAAGGTGGTGTGTTTTGTTTGGTGTGCGGTAGTGTGTATGGATGTTGGCGATGCCGTGTCGGTGATGCTGCTGGTGATGCTGCTGGTTGATGTCCGTGTGGATGCAGAGTAAATGGTGTGACGTTGCCGAGCCAAAGGTGCATATGATGGGTGCTGCTGCTGTGTGTGTGTTTGTGTTTGTGTGTGACAGTTGCATCTCTTGCGATGCAATGCAGCATCCCGAACGCTGCTTGCTGCAATGGTGTCATCACATCATCTTTGTTTGTTGCAGTGCTCTTGCTTTGCTTGGGTGGTGGGTAGTCTTGGTGGAGATGAGGGGAGCGGCGCGCCGCGGACGCAAGAAGATGGTTGATGGCGCTTGGCCAGCACCTTCGCGCGATTGCTGGTCTGCCAGCTGTGATGGCAATCTTCAATTGGGTGACGCAAGCGCTCGGTTTACGCAATATTGCACCGAAAGTTCTAGAATACCTTCGAAGAAATCGCAAATTGGGTCTTCTAAACGCCCGTTAACCGAGCATTTGAAACATTTGAAGAAATTCTTATAAAAATGCCAGCGAAAATTCGCCCCAACCTCAAGCACGCACGACCACTCTTGTCTGCGTATCGCTTAGGAGCGGCTGCGCCTCAACATCAAAGCCTGTGTGGGATGGGATTGATATGTGTGTGTGTGTGGGATTGAAGTGTGTGTGTGTGTGTGTGTGTGTGTGTGTGTGTGTGTGTGTGTGTGTGTGTGTGTGTGTGTGTGTGTGTGTGTGTGTGTGTGTGTGTGTGTGTCGGGATCGTGTGATGGTGTGATTGATGTGTGTGTGTGTGTGTGTGCGTGAGTGCGTGAGTGATTGATTGATTACATCAAACATAAAGTGTGATTGTGTGTGATTGTGATTGGCAGGCTGTGATGATATTTGAGGTGTTTAGCATGTGATGGTGATGTGTGTGTGTGTGTGTGTGTGTGTGTGTGTGTGTGTGTC
>NW_004754921.1:476644-478822 GCF_000188695.1 Salpingoeca rosetta | reverse complement strand
GTGTGTGTGTGTGTGTGTGTGTGTGTGTGTGTGTGTGTGTGTGTGTGTGTGTGTGTGTGTGTGTGTGTGTGTGAGATAAACGACACACCATCAAAGCACCACAGCACGTGTCACATGCACACAAACACACACACACACACAAGACGGACCTGGATCCAGAAGAGAGCTGCTGCATAGGCACGGACAATGTCCTCGTGTCGACAATGCTTGGACAAGAGCACGTGCACCGTGCCATCAGTAAACACGGCAGCCACCCGCCACGTCTCCAGTGCCCGCACCACATCTGCTTGAACACCTGCACCCACGCCATCCCTATCCCGCACACACACACACACGCACGCACACACACACACACACACACGCGCGCGCGCGCGGGTTGGTGCACGCAAAAAGGGTCACAACAAACACCAGCTCCGAAAGAGGCAACATGCACAATTACATTTCAACGGCACGCATAGCATAGACACAAAGCGCATTCAGACATGAGGCAGTCACAAGCGCGCAAGTTCGCACAGTGAACTCACTTGATATGACTCCAGGAGGACCCGAGACACACCTTTGCATGACCCTCGATGGCAGGCGCCCCTTGGAGGTGGAGACGCACGTGAAGGTGACGATGGGCGTGAAGGTGAAGATGGAGGTTGTGAAGGAATTGACGCAAGCGATCAGGAAAAGGGGTGTGAGCGTAATCAAGACGCCAACTCCCAGCAAAACAACCATTACAAGCTTGCATTGACACACACACACACACACACACACACACACACACACACGCACACGCACGCACGCACGCACGCACGCACGCACGCACGCACGCACTGACTTGGGAACAGCGGCTCTGCCTGGTTTGCGGCGCAGACGGATGGCACGCGGTTTGTGCGCATGAACACGGCGCACGCATGGTGCAGTCTGTGTGCATTGAACGCTGGCATCTCAAGCGCCCGCACAGCCCGATAGTTGCAGTAGAGGTGCATGAAGACGAGCGGAAGAAACATCGCCCACGCCATCACCTGCCCCAGTGTCAGCGTGTTTGGCGTGAGGAGGCATCGGGCAAGGTCATGAATTGCTCACACTGTGTGTGGGTGTGTGGTTGGTGTTGCTGTATTGGTCTGCGTAGCTGTGGCAAATGGAGTGTGCACGTACCCGAGACTCTGCAGCCAACGGCGTGATGGCCAGGCTCACAACTAATGCTGCAAGGTTCACCAGCGTTTCCTGTGAGCCATCCTTTGCCGAAACGTCCGCCATGTTGTTCAGTCTGCACAGAAGCAGTCGAACAGGGCGATGTGTGTGTGTGTGTGTGTGCGTGTGTGTGTAAGAGAGAAGCTGTGAGGATGGCAGAGTGAAACACTGTGGGTACAGTGGCAATGCATATGCAGACAGCTTTTCAGATATACAGATACACAACGTGCTCACGCCCCTGCATATCTTAACCTCCCTGCGGCCAAGCTGCCAACCTGGCCTGATGTCGGACGAGAGCGGCGCGGGTTGCGCCACCGGCAACGCCGACAATGGCACGGAGGAAACTGGCCATACACATGAGAGGGAGAAACGCAGCCGGGATCAGCGGAGACACCAGCTCCACAAGCATCGCCATATCGTTCACAACATCAGCCACCTGGCACATGCACGTGAGTGTGTGACGCAGTGTATGCATGCGTTGTGCGTGTGTTGTGCGTGTGTTGTGACAGTGTGTGCCAGGGATTGTGCTGAAGCACTGATAGCGGAGACATGCACGCACATCAGCATACACACGTCTGCACACACACACACACACACACACACACACATCGCACGCATCACCACATTTGCCACTTGCGCACCAATCGCCACTGCTTTGCGTTCCTGTCCATGTCCGTGCTCGAGTACCACGCAAACCAGATGCCAGCCAGCATGCCTGTGTGGCGTCAAGAGAAGGTGAAGTGAGGGATGAGGCGTGAAGTGCAAGATGAAGTCTCGTTGGTGGCAAGCACAGCACAGCACACACACGCACGCACGCACGCACGCACGCACGCACGCACACACGCACACACACGCACAAATACACACACGGACACACACACGCACACGCATATGGTGAGACCTGTTGCGTCCCGCAGAAGATTCGTGTATGTGGCGGCAGCAACCGTGGCCTGCGCATCTCCGACACCAACACCCTTCAACACGGCGTAGGTGGAGATG